>NC_086450.1:86683128-86793128 GCF_028390025.1 Pseudophryne corroboree | reverse complement strand
TATAAAGCATCTCATGTATCCCTCTACCTATCACAAGCATAGCAGCATTTACTAATGACGTACAGGTATGCTTATACAAAAGCAGCTATAATTGCAAAACAACAGCTCTCCTGATAAGAGCTGTCCTCCCCTCTCAGGTAACATTAATGGTAGAGAAGCCACAGGCTTCTACTGGGAAACGCCATCTATAAAGTTCTGGAAAGTTGGTGCACCCGGTTGGTGCATGTGGGAAATGGGGTCATACCTTCGAAAATGACATTTTCAATGTTTGACCACAATTTTGACATTGGTGCATCCCACCCAAAGTGAGAATGTTATGCACTAAAGTGAGCACCCCCATATGTACTAAAGTGAGGCATTGGGCAGCCCATTTTAGAGGTTTGCTGCTATTGGAAGCCCTACACCAAAATGGAGATCTGCTGAAAATCCCAACTTCCATTTTCAGATTTATAAACTATTCACCATTATGGGCTCTGCCTTGTATATTAACCCAAGAAATGACTGTATTGTGATTACTGGAATGAGAGGTGAGACAGGACCCAGAACCTTGTAGTAAACCCAATATTTCATATGAAAGTTCCAGATCGAAATATGTATTTTGTCTGCTTGCCGGTGCAGACACAGATGTATGCATACATGGCCCACTGTATGCAAATAATTTATTTTTTTGAGGGTAGGTGCTGTATATATAATTTGAAAATGCCAACCAAAAGATTGGGTAGCTGTGTACAAAATACCTTCCATTTATATCTACCACCTGTATTTATAGAGATATTTGCACTACCACACCACCTCCGGTGTAAAGCAGACAATAAGGATATTCAGTTAGGAAGTGAAAAATGGTCCTCACAGGTCTACAAACTAAGGGGCAGATTTAATAAAGAGTGATATTCTTGTTATCAATCTTAAACGGTGCTCTAACCAATCAGCTCCTGCCATTTTTCAAACACATGACAGTTAGGAGCTGATTGGTTGGGGCACCATTTAATATTAGTAATGAGTGATACCAAGAATATCACTTGTTAAATATGCCCCTAAACTCTGAAATGAAGTAGTGGCAAGAATGGACAACATGGTGAACTCAAATGGCATTAAGATAAGCTGGGCACGATATCTGTATAAGAGTCTTACATTTTGTGATTGGTTGAAGATGTCAATTGTTGCTAGGCAGATCAGAGTTTTGAGTGAGTTGTAATTGGTTAGGGCCAGCCTATCGGTGAGTGTAGGGGAGGTGTTTTAGTGCATCAAGGGTAGAAACTTCCAGATTTGCTTCCTCTTGTCGGCTGGAAGGATAAGTGAAGGCTGTATTATAGTCTGCCTGTCTCTTTCTTCACTTCAGTTCTGCTTTATTCTCTGTTTTTCCCCTTATAAGCTTTTCTTCTATTATATCTATTCACCTAGCCTTATTCTTATTTTCTATCCTGCTGCCTATTTTGCCCCAGTATTGCTCCCCACCCTGCCACTATGCCCAGGCCAAAGCGTGCGGCCCCCCGTCCCCAAAGGCTGGCGGACGCTGCTCCCGCATCGGGTGCTGTGCACCTCTACCACCCTGCTGCTCTCCCCGCTAGTCAGGCTCCCAGCTCCGGAGCGGGAGGCGCGACGGTGCCCGTTCCGTCAGCGCCTCCCGTCTCTGTGTGCACTGCAGCGCCTGGCGGCTCCGTGCTTCCCGCGGTCAGAGGGTCGGGCACGGCGGCCGTCAGCGCTGGGCGATTGATGTCTCGGGCCGGGGATTCGGCACCCCCGGCCGCGAGTGTCCCTGGGGCTGCAGCGCCGGCCGGCCGCGTCTCTCCCGCGATCAGCGGGTATGGAACGGTGGGCGGGCCTCTGGAACAGGGGTGGTTGCACGCGCGGCTACCCTGGGGCATAGTGGGCCCCCCGCGGGTCCCGCGCCAGGTGCTTTTGGGCCCCTGACGCACCCCTGGCTGCTGGTGGGCATCACAGAGCCCCAGTGGCTGGGGGGGGGGGGGTCAGCGGGCATTTTGATGATTTAGATGGATTTAGTCAGACCCTCCGAGGTCAGGCTCCCCCCCCTGGCGGCCATTTTAGTGCCTGGCTGCACATCCCATGGCCCTCAGCAAGCTGCTGGTACCATGCTGGGTGGGGAGGTGCAGCCATCTGCTGGGCACTTGGAGGTGCTGCGGGCCTTTTCTGTACAAGGCTCCGCGGCAGCCTCTGTGTCTTTGCCAGGCCAACATTCCGTTATGGATTTTCGGTCCGTGGCGGGGGGTAGCTTTACTACAAGCACCCTTGGCTTGCCGGCATTCTCCTCCCCCAGCGGTATGGGCCTACCTTACTTGCAATTTCCAGTTGCCCCGGTAGTTTCGCAAAGTTTCCCTGCACTAGTTTCCACTCAGCAGGTGGTCCAGTCAGTCTGGTCCTCTGGGATGGGGCAAGCTTTCGGCCACCCCAAAATGTTTCTTCTTTTGCGGGAGGGTTCCAATCCACTTCCCTTCCGGCGCCAGCCTTCCATCAGTTTCCCTATTGTCAACCGCCTTATCCCCCAGCGCAGCCGGGGCCTTACGGGTATCCTTGGCAGGGCGGTTTTGGGTCCAAAGGTGTTTGCTTTCCCAGCGTTAGCCAGGCAGGTATGGTGCCTCCGTACCTTCCCCCATCCCACGCGCCGCCGGCTCAGGTGGCACCACCTGTGTCAGGTACTCTGTTGCTTTTGGTGGCCCTGGGCCAGGAAGTGCCGCGCCCCCTCCCTGGGTCATCTGTTGGGTTGGCTGAGGGGCCTGGTAATTTAATTCCACTTGTTTCTGTTCCCGAGGTTAGTGCAGACAGCTCTTCAGCCCCTCAGACTGCTCCGGTACAGGACGGATCCTGGAGGCGCAGTGATGCGGACCCATCTCCAGCGGATGCCGGTTCTTCAGTTCCGGGTCTCTCGCAGGCGACTGAAATGGCCGACGTCCCTGGCCCTTCCGGTTCTGGTGAGCATGAAGTTGCGGCTGATTCATCTGTTGTATCTTCATTTGAATCCTCAGCTAGCAGCAAGGGGTCTGATTCTCCCAAACGCCCGCGCAAGCTCGCGAAATTAGTTGCGCGTGAGGTCGCCAAGGTGGTAGGCAAGGACAAGGTGCCGAAAAAGGCGGCGGCTCCTGATGAGCCGCCGTTGTTTTCGGAGATGGTGCGCTGCGCCAACACGGCTGTTACTCGGGGCTTACGGAAGAGGATGAGGGAGAAAATAGTTAAAGGGAAATTTGTCGACCTTTTCACCCTCACGGACGACATGAGGAAGGACTTCAATAAGGCTAAGAAGGCGGGGGGTATCGGTGAAAACGCTTTCCGGAGCTTTCATCATTGGTTGAGAGGTTTCTTGGTCTTTTCTGCTGTTTACCTAAAAACTCGCCCTGCCGAACATCTTAATGTGGTGAAATACATGTTTTTGATTAATGAGATGTTCTTAAAGTACAAAGGTTCCATTTGGAGGGATTATGATGAAAAATTCCGTAAGAATCAGGATGGCAATCCGACGTTACCTTTGGGCTTTAAGGATGTCGAGGTTTGGATGGAGGTTTCCAACCAAGGGAGCAGTGCGGTTGAGGGGCAGACCAAGAGGAAGTTTTCGGGAGGTAAGAATGTCCCTGGGACGGCGGCAAAGGGCAAGTGTTTTGCGTTTAACGACCCTAAATACACTAGGGGTGCGGGCTGTCGTTTTCGTCACTCCTGCCGCGTCTGTGGAGCCAATCACCCTGCCAAGGATTGTAAGTCCGGAGGCGGGGTTAAGCAGGCCGACCAGGGTGCTGCTGGCGGCAGTGCGAAGTAAGGCACCCTCACCCATAGTTGTACCTGAGTTGGCTAAATGGTTGCACCGTTACCCCAAGATGGCGGATACTGAGTTCTTGTTAGCCGGGTTTAGTTGCGGTTTTCGTTTGCCCATTTCGGAATCAGTTTATGTTGTGTCTTGCAGGAATTTGAAGTCGGCGACGGAGTTTCCTCATGTGGTCAGGCAGAAAGTGGAGGCGGAGGTGAAGTTAGGTCGCATGTGCGGCCCTTTCACATGTGAGCCTTTGCCTGGGTTATGCGTATCTCCCTTGGGGGTGGTTCCCAAGAAGGCGCCGGGTAAATTCCGCTTGATCCAGCATTTGTCCTACCCGCATGGGGGCTCCGTTAACGACACCATTCCTGAGGAGTTTTGCACAGTCAGGTATCAGTTGTTTGATGAGGCCCTGGAGTTGATCTGGGGTTTTGGGCCCGCAGCACTGTTGGCCAAGTTAGATGTTGAATCCGCTTTTCGCCTTCTTCCCCTTCACCCCGACTCTTTCAGGTTCATGGGTTTTCAGTTAGGCGGTTTTTTCTATGTTGACAAATGTTTGCCGATGGGTTGTTCTGGCTCTTGCGCCTACTTCGAGAAATTTAGCTCATTCCTGCACTGGTGCATTTCTGCTGGAACTGGGCACGTTGGCATCGCACACTATCTCGATGACTTTCTTTTTGTAGGCCCAGGAGGCAGCAACATTTGCCAGGACCTCTTTTTTTCGGCGTCCACCTTGTTCAGGGTTCTGGGAGTGCCTGTTGGCCACGATAAGACAGAGTTGCCTTTCTTATCTGGGCATTGAGGTTGACACTAGCTCAGGTTGTTGTCGCATTCCGGCCGACAAGGTGAGGAAGCTTTTAGGACAGATCGAGGACTGCTTGAGTAAGCGTAGAGTTAGACTTCGTCAGGTGCAGTCCCTTTTAGGCTCCTTTAATTTTGCTTGCCAGGTCATTCCTATGGGGAGGGTTTTTTGCCGTAAGCTTGAGAGGGCCACGGCTGGAGTGACTGGGCCACATCACACCGTCTGTCTCGGGAAATTAAGGACGACCTTAGAACTTGGTCGACCTTTTTGGTAACTTTTAATTCAGAATCGTTGTGGCCCCTCCGGCCCGTCGATAATTCTTCCATTGAGCTGTTCACGTATGCTGCAGGTTCTACGGGTTTTGGTGCTTTTTTCCAAGGCGAGTGGTGTGTTTCGGCCTGACCCCAGTCTTGGGTATCTCGTGGTTTTACTGCTAACCTACTTTTATTGGAACTGTTTCCGATAGTTGTGGCGGTGGAGTTGTGGGCCTCTAAGTTGGCGAACCGGACGATTGTCTTTTGGTGCGACAATTTGGGGGTGGTGCAGGCGGTGAACAATCAACGTGCATCATCGCCACAATGGCTTTGCGGCTGTTGAGATTTTTGGTGTTGCAATGTCTCCATTTTAACATCAATTTCACGGCGAAGCACGTGCCTGGGATCGAGAATGGCATCGCGGATGTGCTGTCGCATTTCGACTTTGCCAGGTTTCGCATGTTGGCCCCCGGGGCGGAGGCCCTAGGCTTGACATGTCCAACTTCTGTGTGGCAGATTATAGAACTGGCATAGCTGGCTCGGCGCTGAACTCCTTGGTCCCTTCGACCTGTCGGGCATACGCTGCGGCTTGGCGTGAGTGGCAGGCGCACCAGCTTAGGTGTGGGGCCGGGGGTAAGTCAGAGGAGGATGTTTTGTTGGCCTTTGTTTGGGAGTGTTACCAGAGTGGTTGGTCCAAGGCGTCCATGTGCGCGGCATTGGTGGGGATTTCATTCCATACTCGGTTGCAGCAGGGGACGGACCCCACCAGGTCTTTTACTTTATCCAAGGCGCTCAGGGGTTGGGCGAGGTGAAGTCCGTCCCAGCCGGATACGCGCAGACCTATTGACACGCAGGTGTTGCGCGAGCTCATGGCGATTCTGCCAGCGGTGACTGATTCTGCGTTTGAGGCGTCCCTTTTCCGTGCAGCCTTTTCCTTTGCGTTTTTTGGGGCCTTTCGGGTTGGCGAGCTGGTGGCCGCTAAAAACGGGCCACGGATACGGGCATGCTTTTCAGGGACCTGGTGCTCAAGGAAGGTGTCGTCATGTGTAGATTACCACGTTCCAAGACCGACCAGCTAGGTCGAGGACGCTGTGTGACTTTAAAGGCTCAGGAAGATGACGAATTATGCCCTGTACTGCTCACGAAAATTTATTTGCCCTTACGGCCTAAAGGTGGTGCTCAAGTACTGCTGCACGGGGATGCATTGCCTCTTACTCGGTTTCAGTTTGCCGCTGTGTTGAAGCGCTGTTTGGCCGCCCTGGGGCATAAGAACACTGAATATGGGACGCATTCCTTCCACATCGGTGTGTCGACTTGCGCTGCGGCGCGCGGACTTCCACTGTCAGCCATTCAGGAAATGGGTCGATGGAAGTCTGCTGCGTTTAAGTCTTATATTAGATTGGATAAGGTTTAATGTTGCGCTACTTGCGCTAACCCAAAAACGTTGTTTACCTGCCAATTTTGGAATGGTTAGCGTTCCACAATTGGGGGTGTGAAGGGATTTTTTAAATTTTTCCTCCGAGGGGGCCTAATTACAATTGGCTGACACTCCAGGTCTACGGAAGGTTTTTTAAGTTTTCTCCTTCACTTGGGTTTTATGTTACTAACTGTTCGGTTCAGTCTAACGGTTCTAATTACCCGTTTTATGTGCACTGCCTGACAGCTAGGTTTCTTTTTCTTTTACAGTGTCCACTGATTCCACCGAACAGATTTGGGTAGTTGGCCATTCTTATGTGTTTTGGGCCGAGCGTCATCCCCTTGCTGATAGGTCGTCTGAGTTGTTAGGTGGTCGCAGAGTGCGATGGTTAGGTGTGAGAGGTCTCAGATGGTCTGGACTTTTGGATCTGTTGTTTCAGCAGGAGCAGCGTTGGGGGCGTCCCCAATGGTTGCTGCTGCACCTGGGTGGTAACGATGTAGGTCACCTTAAAGGTATTGATCTTATCCTTCGGATTCAGGCGGATTTAGGGGATGTTAGCTCGCTTTGGCCTGGTGTACGCTTGGTTTGGTCTGACATTATTCCTAGGTTTGTCTGGACGGGATCCCGGAACGTCACAGCGCTTGACAGGGCTAGGAAGAAGATTAACTTTGCTGTGTTGAAGTTTGTGTTGGCTGCTGGTGGTTTGGCTGTTAGACATCCGCTATTGGGGCTCCAGAGTCCCTTTTATTTTAGGAAGGATGGTGTGCATCTCTCCCATCTTGGGATTGGAGTTTTCTTGTCTGGATTAGTTTGTTATCTTTGTAGTTAGGGATAGGAGTTGTTTTGATAGGTATTTTGTTCTTGTTTGGTTTGGTTGGATTTCATTTCGTATTGGGTTGGCGGGCTGCGTTTCTCTGAAACTGGCAGTGGCGGGAAGGCGCTACTGTCCAGCGGTCACTTGTAGCATAAGTGGTGTTGTGGGGCACTTACCCCTTTTTGAAGGACAGCGAGTGTGTCCTGCCCTTGTGGGGGGGGCGAGGGGCGCTTCCTTGGGGAGCGTCCTCACTCTGCTATAGGAAGGGGTGGTGATCCTTCGCAACACAGGTTATGCTGATATATATAGATGGGGCATTTCAGTCGCACCCATGACAGTTGGGGCGTTTAGTCGTTGCCATTTTGTAAGATCGTGACTAGAGCTGGTTAGTGGTAGCGTCTTCCTGGCCACCCACTACGAGTGAGGTCATTCCAATTAATAAATTCAATGACCATTTAATCCAAAGCAGTTGTGTCCGTGTCTTTATTTTTAGTTGATAAGCTAGCTTAAAGTTTATAGTTAATGTCAAGCACAATAAATGAATAGACGGCTTGTAGGGTTTAATTCCACAATCTTTAGAATGTGAGAGTAGAGGACGGACCACCCAGCAGGCAAACCCAAGATAAAATGTATGAAAATAATGAAGTTGTTCAGAGTAGAGAGACACATCCTGACAGTGTAGTTTTTGAGAGTATCCCTGTGTACGTAAAATACAGTTTAGTTCTAAAGCTTACTGATCCGAAATCAGTGTAATTAAGATATGGGAGAGTCAGAGGGAAGATGCTTCTGTGTTTGTGGGACCATGTTGGCATCTAAATCAGATATTGCAAAGTACCGTGCCAGGAAAAGGGTGGTAGCCATGCTGAATTAGGCCCAGAATGCAGGATAAATTCCCAGAGCTATGTATTACAGGTTGAGTATCCCTTATCCAAAATGCTTGGGACCAGAGGTATTTTGGATATCGGATTTTTCCGTATTTTGGAATAAGTGCATACCATAGTGAGATATCATGGTGATGGGACCTAAATCTAAGCAAAGAATGCATTTATGTTTCATATACACCTTATACACACAGCTTGAAGGTCATTTTAGGCAATATTTTTTATAACTTTGTGCATTAAATAAAGTGTGTCTACATTCACACAATTTATTTATGTTTCATATACACCTTGTACACACAGCCTGAAGGTCATTTAATACAATATTTTTAATAATTTTGTGTATTAAACAAAGTTTCTATACATTGAGCCATCAAAAAACAAAGGTTTCACTATCTCCCTCTCACTCAAAAAAGTCCGTATTTCGGAATATTCCGTATTTCGGAATATTTGGATATGGGATACTCAACCTGTAATACGTGCACGGCACCCATGATCAGGGCATTAAACTCTGATTTTTGATGATTTTTCATTTCCCCTATTGGATATTTTTTTTGCGGTGCTGGTTTCTGCGCCCTTTTCCTTGCCCACCATGTACTCTAATTTCCCCATCCCTGTCCCTTGCCTTTACCTTAACCAGTCCTGTTTTTGTTGCATCTCTCTGTTTTGTTATTGTTTATTACTCTTGTATTTCAGTCAAATCTGTTCGGTGGCCGTGCCAGATACCGGCTGAACTCGGACGTTTTTTTTAAAGAGGCAGGGCGGGATGTATTAACATACACCACCGCCCATCACAGTGATGTTAATCGCATATGTACTAACATATTCGATTAACATCGCAATGCGGTGACGGAGGTCCCCCGCGATACCTGTGAGGTGGTGTGCGGGGGGTCTCCGTCACATCCCTGGGGTCTCCACCTGCTCACCTCATGGAGGTCCTTCTGGCTGTCCCGGCACCTCCTCATCCCTGCAGCTGGTAGGACCTCCGGCGGTGTTGCTAGTGGGAGGAGGAGTTTAGCTTCCGGGACCAGGGCTGCCTGGAAGGAGGTATGCCGGGGGGGATGGGGGTCGGTGACAGCAGCGGGGGGGGGGGGGGCGGAGGAGGAGGCGGCCGGGCGTAAGAAGCCCATAGGCTTCTATAGGGTATCGCCATCCAGAGATGGTGATGCCCTCAGGGGCGAAAACGCGGCGGGCGAGGGTTAGTACATGTTTTATCGCATGTTCCATTTAGTACATCCCCCCTGCAATCACTAATAAAACAAAACCATGCCTTGTAAGTGATTGCCCCTTTAAAAAAATGCCCATGTTTTTGTTATTGCTCTCTGCTAAATCCTTGACCCACTCAACTATGGTTTACTCATTGTTTTTGAGTATCTTGTATGTAAAATGTACTAGCCCAATGCTGTTTGACTGTACTGATAAAGAATACTGTTTCCTCCCCTCAAAAAATCTAATAATAATTAATAATAATAGCTGCACAGGGTGATGATGTTAAATAACTATTCTTGGGCAGTATTTTTTAAGCATGAAAGCAAAAATCTTTCCCTTGAGAAACCATAACAATTCACATTCATACAGTAGATACAGGTTCTTGAGAAGTTCTTCGTGTAACAAAATCTCATTCATTCTCATAGGAGTCTCAGAGAAGCGATAACCTGGAAAGGACTGGAGGACAAAATGATATGGAAAATGCTTTGTTAATAGGTAACACAAAGAAGTGAATTATCAACTTATGCAATTAAATGCAAAAACAGTACTGAGAACTATCAAAGGAATTCCATCTGACCTGCCTGAAGGGCGCCTGGTGAATGTTCTTCATCCTGACCGATAATGCAGGGACATATTCTAAGTAGAGGCAATTATGCATGGCTTTGGAGATAAAATCATAACTCTCTCCAGTGTGAGCTACACATTACTTGTTTGGAAAATGAGAAGCTTCAGCTAAATTTCAAATAAGTCTGATAAATAATACGTTTGTAGATATCAGATTTATGCCCTTAATTGAAATGTACTTAATAGACCTAATAAGAACAAACATATAAGGAGCATGTAATGAATTGCCAGATGTTTATTAGTGATTTGTGAGCTAAACATTTCCTATGTGATAAGTGTATTAAATATGATACCCATTTCAATAGATTAGTTTGCTTGCATTCGTCTGTTTCTTAGAAACTGACTTGAAGCAGTATGATGAAGTCTGTTGTGCACAGCGATCAGCTGGGCATCCCTTGTATCCGTAGATATCAAATTGATAACAAGTTGTGTTTTATCGTTTCATGGGAAGGGAGGTTTAGAAATGTACTTTGTGTTTTTAACCGAAGCCCCAACTAAAAGCAGAAAAGAGAACAGTATCCAAAGAGAGCAGGGTGGTAACTAGTGGTGGGCAAGCGTTGCTGTCACACATAGCACAGGGCCTTGGGGCAGTGGTGTATCTATGGGTGCAGGGTGTGTGGTGCACACGGCCCCTGGGGTGTGGGTGGCCAACATCCCACACCCTGCATCCATTGTTTAGAAACTCACCTCCCTGGAGTCCTCTGGCCCCGGGACTACCCCAAAACGGAAGAGACATGCCTCAATTTTGGGAAATGGAGGCTGTTGCTGCCCCTAAATGGCTGCAATCTTGTGCTGTCTGCAGCCATAGTACATCCAATGAGGCATAGCACTGGCCATCGGCACAGAGTGAGGATGATCCATGGAAAAGGCTCCCAGCTATTATATATGAAATATACCCAACAAAAATAAAACATAAAAGTTAAAAATGGGCAAAGGAGAAGGGCCTGCACAGGGTGCTGGCTGGCAAACTTTAGCAGGGTGGGTGGGGGGGATGTATAAAGCACTGGACCATGAGTTGTAGCATATCCTTAAATCACCCCATTGAAATTTCCTTTTTCTCATACGTCCTAGAGGATGCTGGGGTCCACTTCAGTACCATGGGGTATAGACGGTTCCGCAGGAGCCATGGGCACTTAAAAGACTTTTTCAGAGTGTGAACTGGCTCCTCCCTCTATGCCCCTTCTCCAGACCTCAGTTTAGAAAATGTGCCCAGGCAGACTGGTCGCACTCTAGTGGAGCTCTACTGAGTTTCACTAAAAGACTTTATGTTAGGTTTTTTATTTTCAGGGAGGCTGCTGGCAACAGTCTCCCTGCTTCATGGGACTTAGGGGAAGATTTAGGAACCAACTTCCTAAAGAGTTTCATGGCTCTGCTTCTTGCTGACAGGACACCATTAGCTCCTGAAGGGTACTGAACACTAGCTGCGGCTATGCGCTCACTCCCACAGCAAGCCGTCAACCCCCTAACAGAGCCAGAAGTCAGAAGACGGATGAGTAATATTACCAGAGATCTGCAAGAGGGACCTCCGGTCATCGTGGCGGCTCAAGGTACCGTGCAGCGGGCGGGAACGCTGCGCGAACATGCTATCCATTACACAGTGCACAGAAGGGTGCAGGGCACAGGGGGGGGGGGGGGCACCCGGGGCAGCATGAAACCTACTCTTAGACTGGCAAAAGTAGTATATTATGCCGTGGCACAATCCTACACCAATATTTTTGTGATGAATTCTGAGGAGAAACGCGCCATTACAGGAGGCGGGGCTTCTTCCTCAGTCAGCCAGCACACTGCTCAGCGCCATTTTCTCCAAGCAAGCTGCAGGGGAAGAAACGCTGGTCCTCCTCCACTTCTGAATCAAGTATCAGGGTGCAAATAAGGGGGGGCACAGTGTAAATTGGTGCTTAATTATAGATATTTGGCATTATAAAAGCGCTACAGGTCTCTGTGTACATTTTACATTACACAGGGATTTTAGTAATTGGCGCTGAGTTGTGAACTGGCAAGTCCCTTTTCTGTGTCCTTCTGACAGATTTTACTCTGGGTCTGTCCCCTATAAGCCCCGGAGTGTCTGTGGTGTGATTGTGCATGTGTGTGGCATGTCTGAGGCAGGGAGCTCTTCCCCTGAGGGAGCCATTTTAGGGACACAGAGTTGTAATGTGGTGGCGCTGCCGGCACACCATGAGCCTGAATGGGTGAAAGAATTACGTGATAGTGTGAATCATATCAGTAAGAGATTAGATAAGTCTGAGTCTCATGCAGAAACCTGGAGAAAATCCGTGGAAGATGTGATCTTTAATAGTTCTGCTCTTTCATCCACAGGGGACCCCTCTGGGTCACATAAAAGGTAATTTGCACATATAGTACAAACTGATACCGACACGGACTCTGATTCCTATGTCGACACTAGTGATTTCAAGGGAACAGATCCTAAGTTAGCGAAAAACATTCAATACATGATTGTGGCTATAAAGGAGGTCTTAGAAGTTAAGGAGCCCCCTCTCTTACCACAGGAGAAGGCTTACTTTTATAAAGAAAAGAAAATTAATGTAACTTTTCCTCCATTTCATGAGCTAAACAGTCTCTTTGAGGGAGTCTGGGCAAACCCTGAAAAGAAATTTCACATTCCTAAAAGAATTCAGGTAGCTTACCCTTTCCCTGCAGAGGACAGGAAAAGGTGGGAGTCACCCCCCGTTTTAGACAGTGCCCTGTCACGTTTAACAAAAAAGGTGATTCTCCCTGCTCCTGGTACGGCTTCACTAAAGGAGCCGGCAGACCGCAAGTTAGAGACTACGTTGAAATCTATTTATGTTGCAAATGGGACACTTATCAGGCCTACCATTGCCTGTGCGTGGGTGAGTAGTGCTATTGAAAAGCGGTAAGAAAACTTGTCATCTGACATTGACACAATAGATAGAGATGAGATACTCCTAACACTAGGTCATATCATAGACGCTGCTGTGTATATGCTAGAAGCCATGAAAGATATTGGTCTCTTGGGATCAAGAGCCGCTACCATGGCAATCTCAGCATGAAGGGCGTTGTGGATTCGCCAATGGAATGCTGACGCAGATTCCAAAAGAAATATGGAGGCTCTCCCGTACAAAGGCGAGGCCTTGTTTGGAGAGGGGCTGGATGCTTTAGTTTCTGCGGCTACCGCAGGTAAGTTGACATTCTTGCCTTATGCTCCTGCACCGGCGAAAAAGACACATCACTCTCAGATGCAGTCCTTTTGGCCCAATAAATACAAAAAGGGTAAAGGTTCCCCTTTCTTTACGGGTAGAGGAAGGGGAAAAGTAAAAAAGTCCAATGTGTCTCCAGGATCACAGGAGCAGAAATCAACCTCTGTTCCTGCCAAATCTTCAGCATGATGCTGGGGCTCCCTTGCGGGACTCCGCTCAAGTGGGGGCACGTCTGAAACTCTTCAGTCACTTCTGGGTTCAATCTGGCCTGGACCCGTGGGTCGTACAAATAGTGTCCCAAGGGTACAAACTGGAGTTTCAAGACATTCCCCCATGCCGATTTTTCAAATCGGCCTTACCAGCTTCTGTCCCGGACAGGGAAGTGGTAGCAGCAGCAATACAAAAATTGTGTCAGGATCAAGTCATTGTCCTGGTTCCCTTGTTACAACAGGGAGAAGGGTTTTATTCAAGCCTATTTGTAGTTTCGAAGCCGGACGGCTCGGTAAGACCGATTCTAAACCTGAAAAATCTGAATCTCTACCTGCAAAGGTTCAAGTTCAAGATAGAATCTCTGAGGGCAGTGATTTCCAGTCTGGAGGAGGGGGAATTCATGGTGTCAGTGGACATAAAAGATGCCTACTTACATTTTCCCATTTATCCTCCACATCAATCTTATCTGAGATTCGCAGTGCAGGATTGTCATTACCAATTTCAGACGTTGCTGTTCGGTCTCTCCACGGCACAGAGGGTGTTCACCAAGGTGATGGCGGAGATGATGGCCCTCCTTCAACAGCAAGGAGTCAATATAATCCCTTACCTGGACGATCTCCTGATAAAAGCGAGATCCAGGGAAAGGTTGGTGCAGAACATTGCACTTTCCCTGACAGTTCTTCTACATCACGGTTGGATCATAAATTTTCCAAAGTCACAATTGGAGCCGACGACAGGATTGTCCTTTCTGGGGATGACACTGGACACAGAAGTACAAAGGGTATTTCTTCCAGTAGAAAAGGCTCTGGGAATCCAGAGAATGGTCAAACAAATTCTGAAACCAACAAGAGTGTCGATTCATCAATGCATTCGGTTGTTGGGAAAGATGGTAGCGGCCTACGAGGCCATACAGTTTGGCCGATTCCATGCCAGAGTATTCCAGTGGGACCTATTGGACAAGTGTCCCATCTACACATGCATCAGAGGATAATCCTGTCATCCAAAGCCAGAATTTCGCTCCTGTGGTGGCTACACAGTTCTCACAACCTAGAGGGACGCAGGTTCGGGATTCAAGACTGGATCCTGGTGACCACGGATGCAAGTCTCCGAGGCTGGGGAGCAGTCACACAGGGGGAAAGATTCCAAGGAAGATGGTCAAGTCAAGAAACTTGGGGGGCGTGGCTTGGCAGCAGATCCAGGCAGTGGGGCAGTGTTAGAGCTCCTGCCTGGAATATACTGAATTGGCCCGAATCCTACAGCAAGCTGCTTAGGGAGACCTGCATTGAGCTCCTGTTCTGCCCCTGTGTCCGGTGGAGTGGTCTGCAGAGCCGGCGGGTGCTCCCTGCACCCATGCGCATTGCGGCCCTCTTCCTTGACTTGAGCAGGGGCCTTGATTGCCTCACGGTCCCGGACCGGAAGTGCGGCGCCCGCGACTCGCGGTCAGCGATGGAGTCCCCCCTCGGCTGCGGCACCCGGAGCGGGGATCGGCTACACGGCGCGACCGGGCCAGTGGCCTGTGGTGGATAGATGGCGCTGCTCACCCGACCTCCCTCCTGCCGCACACTGTCTCCACGGCCGTGGAGGGCCTCACCACTTCCACCAACGCATCAGCTTCTACCTTGAGGGCTCCAGGTACCTAATTCACTGGTACCCTGTATTGGCACTGAAGCCCTATATTGGAGGCTGGGGCACCATCTTGAATAAGGGCATCACGCCCATACTCCATGTCTCACAGCAAGGACATGGTGTAGCCCTGTTTTTTCATTATCATTTTCTTTTTTTTCTTTCTTTATCTCTGGCTCTTGGGGTTACTGTGAGGCATTTATACCATCATTATACAACTCTGGCTGATACTCACTCTCCACGCCCCTTACAGCCAACGCCCTTCTCAGCCCTGCAGTGTGGACCGGCTGTGACAGTGGTGGGCCAGTGCTGCGTTATCGGGGAGCCGGTATCCTGGCTCCTGCGGATTGCGGCCTGCTCACCACCCATGAGCCGGGGCCTCGATTTTCGGACGGCGTTCTGGGCCACGCTGTGACCCTCCCCGGATCGCCTGACAAGGATCCTGCTTACCGCTCCCGCCACCAGAACATCTCTCCTCTGCCAGTAACGTCTAATCCGTGTCCTCTTGAGAGCTCTCCACAAAACCTGCCTCCCACTGCCGGCGATACCACTGTTCACAGAAATGTACCACCCTGGCCGCAGGTCTTCTGATATCTTACTCGAGATTACCTGATGACCCCCTGAGACCAGGCCACGGGGAGTGACCGCTCCCTAGGAGCTATGCTGCTGTATGTATCCTGTTGAACCTGACATACTCTGAGCTTATTGCAACCATCCCCCCTCGCTGATCTCTCCGGATTATGGAGCGAACCACAAAATCCTCTAGACGGAGCAACAACCAATCTCAAAAAGTTACGAGACCTCAGGCAGACCTGAGACCTTTCTTTCACCCAACTACATCTCCGCAGATGGAGAACCGTTCCTCTCCTCATCCCTCAACATCCCCTTCTGCCTCCTCTATCTCAAAGCCAGCGGATGATATGGCTGATCCTGCGACGGCGGGTGGCCGCGACTTACGGTAAATTCTGACCTTCATGAGGTCCCTCCCCACTAAGCAAGACCTTCAGGACACTATTAGGAACGAACTTGCCTCCATTAAAGGTGAAATATCACACTTGTCAGTTCGTATGGTAACCCTGGAGGAAGACCAAGAGACTAATGTTTCCTGTATGTCGTCTTTGAGAGATGCCATCCTTGCTCAGTCTAAAAAAAATCCATGCCTTACAGTCGAGAATTACAGATATCGACAACAGAGGCAGGCGGAATAACATCCGTGTCCGCGGTCTCCTGGAAGATGTGGACTCGTGGACGCCCTGACCAAAATATTTAATGAACTCTTAAATAAGTATTCGGATAACGTAATTACCTTTGATAGAGCCCATAGAGCCCTCAAGCCAAGGGGCCTCCCTACCGACAGACCCGGTGATGTAATTTGCCGGCTCCATTATTTTTCTACAGAAAGAGGAGATTATGGCCAAAGCCCGTCAACTGACTGGAATCGACTTCAATGGCTTCGACATATCCCTCTATCAAGACCTCTCCTGGCATACCCTCCAGCAACGGAAATTCTTGAAACCCCTAACGGTCGAATTGCGGAAACGTCAATTACGTTATCGCTGGGGTTTCCCTTTTAACCTTCAAGCCTGCTCTTCGGGAAAGTGGTTCACCCTGTCCTCCATGCAGACCTCTCATTGTTCTGCTCCTCCTTAGGTCTACCCCCACTGGACATACCGGACTGGGAGTTCGATCTCCCTGAGATCCCTCTTCCCAAGCGAGCCCCTAACTCCCAGCCTTGGCATTAGGTTCGCAGTGCCAAGAAAAGAGCTCCATCGGTCGCTTCTCCCTCCAAGAACGGTCTTCTGTGAGGGACGCACTGTTATTGCTCCATTCCTCCTGGTTTCTTCTAGAGACTCCACTTCACCTTTTGAGCAGGGACTTATATGAAGGAGTCTCCTGTTTTACGCTGCGTTATCTTATTTCTCTTAAGGTGCTCGCTTTGTTACCACCGTGATAGCAGTCGTCCCCCTCTGGGATGTGAGATCTTTCATATACCCCCGTTCTGTTACTATTTAATACGGGATGTTTTAGCTACCTAACTAACCCGTTACCTATTTTTTTTTCTTGTAAGTTTTGATGGTGGTGGCGGTTGTGTTTTTATCCGCGACCCCGGCCACTCATCGACTGTTAATCTTAATGTGGGTTCTCCATGTCGGTTCTCATATGTTTTTTCTACATGGCTCCTGTAGCGGTTCACTCCCTCTCCCCCCTTTATGCCCGCCTTTGGCTACGTGCCGGTAGGGTGGCTGAAGCCCGCATGGTTCAGTCTCCCTCCTGCAGGAATGTTGCTGTTGTTATTATATTGTTTGTGTGATTTTCTTCTCTATGTCTCTTTTTCCACTCTTTCTCTTTCTTTTTCTCTCTCTTCTCCCCACCACTTACAGATCTGTAGAGGTTTGATCTACTTCATTCCACCATGACTACCCCCAGGAAAATTAAGATACTCTCCCTTAATGCACGTGGTCTCAACACACCGGAGAAGAGATCTAGCCTCCTCCGCCAACTGAGATCTGAAAAGGTAGATGTAGCGATGGTTCAGGAGACCCATTTTAAGATTGGGATATGAAACCCCTCTCTTACCAATCGTTTCTACCCCTTAGCACACTACAGCAACACCCCGGGTAGGAAGTCCAAGGGAGTGGCAATTATCTTTTCCAGAGACTTACGTGTCTCAGACGTTTCCACACATAGGGTGGTGCCGGGTAGACTTCTCCTCTTGAATTGTAAAATTTTTGAGCAATCATTCACCTTTGCAGTGCTATACGCCCCAAATCAGGCCAAACTCTCTTTTTTCAACTCCTGTTTAACCAGAGTAGACTCCCTGTCCAAGGGGATCACCGTCCTAGACAGTGACTTCAATTGGATGATGGACCCCAGTGTCGACACATCATCTCAAACCTCCAGGTTTGTTGCATCTAAATATCGTCAGGTTAAACGGTTGCTCCACGCACAACAACTGGCAGACTCTTGGAGGATCCTTAATCCCACGAGACGCAACTATTCCTTTTTTACTGTCACCCACACAGTGTTTATTCGCGTATCGATTATTTGTTCTTTAGCCATAGGCACCTCCCGCTTCTTACAGATGCAAACATAGGCTGTATAAGCTGGTAAGATCACGCCCCTGTGACGATGGTCCTGGACCTCCCTCATGGCCTCCAGAAACAATGGACCTGGAGACTCAATGAGTCTCTGTTGTATGACCCGTTTTGTAGGGATGCCTTGGATAAGGCGTTGAGTGACTACATAACCACGAATGTTATGGATGATGTGTCTCACCTAACTATTTGGGAGGCACATAAGTGTGTCCTTCGAGGCAAGCTAATACAACTAGGCTCCCGCAAAAAGAAACAGTCCCTAATCTCAGACTTACTTCTTAAAATTCACTCCCTCGAGACTTCTCATAAGGTATCCTTATCAGACGTGACTCTCATTGAATTGTCAGAAGCTCGTTTACAGTTAAACAAACTCTTGTCTGATGATATAATATACTCTATCCGTAAGTGTAAGCGAAAATACTACCAGTGGGGCAATAAGCCTGGTCGCCTATTGGCACAGGCCATACGTGCCCAACACTCTGTTCATTTATTAACTCTATGAAAGACACTAAAGGCATCCTTAAATTTAAATAATCAAAAATAGGAGCTTGTTTCACTCAATTCTATACCATGCTCTATAACCTAGAGAATGGTCCCTCCAGTGCTGACCCTCAACTCTTACTCCCTAAAATTAAGGGCTATTTGAAACACATAGCTTATCCCGTCCTTCCACCCTCGTGCCGCACCTCCTTGGAAGCCCCCTTCACTTCCCAAGAAATAGACCAGGCCATATCCTCTACGTCATCTGGAAAGAGCTCTGGGCCTGATGGCTTCACTATCGCATATTACAAGGTGTTTAAAGACAAATTGATTCCCCTACTCCTCCCTGCGTTTAACTCAATTGCATCTGGCTCACATTTTTCCCGGGACTCTCTGGAGGCATATATTTCAGTGATATTGAAACATGGAAAAGACCCGACGGTCTGCTCTAGCTATAGGCCCATATCCCTCCTCAATGTGGATCTCAAACTCTACGCGAATATTTTGGCAAATAGATTGAACACATTGATTCCCCTATTGGTCCACAATGACCAGGTTGGTTTTGTTTTGGGCCGAGAGGCCAAAGAAAACACTACCAAGATCCTCAACGTAATTCACCTAGCTTCTCATAGCGCAATCCCTACCATCTTACTCTCAACGGACGCCGAAAAGGCATTTGATAGGGTCAGCTGGGCGTTTATGAAGTCAATTTTAGAACATATAGGCCTAGGCCCTTGCACTCTTAATAGAATATTAGCTCTTTACAACACCCCGACAGCTAGGGTTCGAGTAAATGGCTCCTTGTCTGACCCATTCCCTATTAGCAACGGGACTAGACAAGGCTGCCCACTATCCCCGTTAATTTTCGTATTATGTATAGAGGCGCTGGCTAGAGCCATCCGAGCTAATCACGATATTGCTGGCTTCACTGTAGGAGACAATGAATATAAACTAGCTCTATTTGCCGATGACCTTTTGGCCATAGTCTCCCGTCCTAGTGCTTCCCTGCCGCATCTAATGAAGGAATTAGACCTTTTCGGTACACTCTCAAATTTCAAAATTAACTTGTCCAAATCCTGTGCTCTTAACATTTCCACCCCCAGCTGACTCCATAGTGGATCTTAAACGATCGTTCCCTTTTTCGTGGCAATCATCCCATATAACGTATTTAGGTATTCAATTGCCCACTGATGAATCTCGTCTGTTCCGATTGAATTTTTCGCCCCTGTTGCAATTGATTCAAAATTATTATTCCAGATGGAATATGAAATACTTATCCTGGTTTGGGAGAATAAATAAGTCAAGATGAACACCCTTCCTAAATTGCTGTATGTAATGCAGGCCCTCCCGATTCACATCCCGGAACCATGGTTCCGCTCAGTCTTATCGTTGATCCAGGAATTTATATGACAACGAAAGAGACCTAGAACCAGACACGCTCTCCTGTCCAGATCAATGGCGAGTGGAGGCCTACAACTCCCTGATGTAAAGCATTACTATCACGCCATTCTTTTGAACAGAGTTGTGGATTGGACACGAAACCGCGAGGTTAAGCAATGGGTGGAACTGGAGGGCCTGTATGTGCAGCAATTCCCAGAGATATTCCCATGGCTTCCCTCCCTTCCTAAATTTTCCCTTCATCATCCTACAATTACTCCCACTCTCACAGCTTGGAAGTCTCTACCGGGACTTCCCTACATCTCTTCCAAATTTGGCCCCTTGACATCCTTTTTGGCTAACCCTGATTTTATCCCAGGTTTACATCTTTCCCACTTCTCACATTGGGCCGTTATGGGACTATTTAGAGTCAGCCAAATGGTAACTCCCACTGGAGTTAAACAATTCTCAGACATCCAAGCAAAGTAGAATATTCTCCCAAAAGACTTTTGGAAGTTTCTTCAAATTAGACACTTCTTGGGAACGGGATCTAGACTTCCGAATGCTACTAAAGAAATTACCCTATTTGAAAAGCTCTGTGTTGCCCCCCTAGACCCATCCCATACTATTTAAACTCTGTACAAAATTGTCCATCATTCTCAACCTATGATTACGCCCCCCTTTGCTGCGGCATGGGAGAGGGACCTGGGTGTCTCCTTATCATCAGATGATTGGAAAATAATTTTTCTAAAAACCCACTCGAGCTCTGTATGTGTCCAGATCAGGGAAACTCAATAAAAAATTGTCACGAGGTGGTATAGACACCCCTCCCTCCTCCATGCAATGTATCCCTCCATACTGGCTCACTGCTGGCGCTGCTCATCTTCGTCGGGTACACTTTTACACATTTGGTGGACATGCCCCCTCCTCCAACCTTTTTGGCAGGACATTATGCAGGTCTCCCGAGTCATCCTCAAGACCCAAATTCCAACTGATCCTGCCTTCTGGTTGATTAATCACTCTACTATGGGCCTAATTCTGAGTTGATCGCAGCAGCAAATATGTTAGCAATTGGGCAAAACCATGGTGGTCATTCCGAGTTGTTCGCTCGCAAGCTGCTTTTAGCAGCTTTGCACACGCTAAGCCGCCGCCTACTGGGAGTGAATCTTAGCTTAGCAAAATTGCGAACGAAAGATTCTCAAAATTGCGAATAGAAAATTCTTAGCAGTTTCTGAGTAGCTCGATACTAACTCTGCCACTGCGATCAGTTCAGTCAGTTTCGTTCCTGGTTTGACGTCACAAACACACCCAGCGTTCGCCCAGACACTCCCCCGTTTCTCCAGCCACTCCCGCGTTTTTCCCAGAAACGGCAGCGTTTTTTCACACACTCCCATAAAACGTCCAGTTTCCGCCCAGAAACACCCACTTCCTGTCAATCACATTACGATCACCAGAACGAAGAAAAAACCTCGTAATGCTGTGAGTAAAATACCAAACTTCTTAGCAAATTTACTTGGCGCAGTCGCAGTGCGCAGTGCGGAAAATCGCTGCGATGCGAAGAAAATTACCGAGCGAACAACTCGGAATGAGGGCCCATGTGCACTGCAGGGGGGACAGATATAACATGTGCAGAGAGAGTTAGATTTGGGTGGGGTGTATTCAAACTGAAATCTAACTTGCAGTGTAAAAATAAAGCAGCCAGTATTTACCCTGCACAGAAACAAAATAACCCACCCAAATCTAACTCTCTCTGCAAATGTTACATCTGCTCCCCCTGCAGTGCACATGGTTTTTCCCAATTGCTAACAAACTTGCTGCTGCGATCAACTCAGAATTACCCCTATATCATTGTCCCAACACAAAAAATCCCTACTGAGACATCTCAGTTACGCGTCCCGAGCTGTAATCCCGACCCTTTGGAAATCCCAACTTCCTCCAACGCGTCGCACCTGGTTCACGAAAATAGATTATTTTATGCGAATGGAGGATTTGTTTCTCTCATCAACTGGAAAGGCCAATGAATTTGAATCTACCTGGTCCCCCTGGCGAGAATATAAATCCTCCCAAGCCTTCCTTGCCACTCCCTTGGATGGTAATTGATACTTTTTTTTTCTCTCCCTCCGTTGCTTCTTCCTCCGTTGCTTTCTTCCTCCATTGCTTCTCCTTTCTCTCTTCTCCCCCTTCTCTTCTTTCCCTCCCGCCTTTTTTCAGCTTCAGCCCCAACTTATCCTGGTTATTCTATTCTACTTTTGTCTTTCCTTTTTTTTACTGTTGTTATATTGTATAAGGGTTGTTACCGTATGATGCAGTAGTACAATATTGTCTATTCATAGCCTGGGAAGAGACCTCTAGCAGAATTCGCCTGCGATATTCTTCAGATTTATTGGTGACCGGAGTTCATATTGATAATTTTATGCATCTGTAACTAGCAGTTTATGGTCTCTGACCACTCTTCCTTGTATATCTTTATGTATTGGTGACCTATGTACCTTTCTTTGTTCTACTTACTAAAATCTTTAATAAAAACCTGATTATAAAAAAAAAGAAAAAAAAAGAAACTTGTCTCCACATAAACGTTCTGGAATTGAGAGCCATTTACATTGGCCTTCTACAAGCGGTGCATCTTCTTCAAGATCAACCCGTGCAGATCCAGTCGGACAATGTAACAGCAGTCGCGTACATAAACCGTCGGGGGGGGGGGGGGGGGGACAAAAAGCAGAGCGGCAATGGCAGAGGTGTCAAAGGTCCTCCTCTGGGCAGAAAGACATGCAAAAGCTCTGTTGGCAATTTTCATTCCGGGAGTGGACAACTGGGAAGCTGACTTCCTCAGCAGACATGATCTCCATCCAGGAGAATGGGGCCTCCACCAAGAAGTCTTTGCAGAGGTGACAGGTCTTTGGGGAGTTCCTCAAGTAGACATGATGGCATCTCGTCTCAACAAGAAGCTTCAGAGATATTGTTCCAGGTCGAGAGACCCTCAAGCAATAGCAGTGGATGCACTAGTGACCCAGTGGGTGTTTTGGTCGATGTATGTCTTCCCTCCGTGTCCACTCATTCCAAAAGTTTTCAAACTCGTAAGAAGAACAGGCGTTCTCATTGTCCCAGACTGGCTAAGGAGGACTTGGTATCCAGATCTTCAGGAGTTGCTCATAGAAGATCCTTGGCCTCTTCCTCTTTGCGAGGACCTGCTGCAACAGGGGCCGTGCGTGTATCAAGACTTACCACGGCTACGTTTGACGGCATGGCTGTTGAGCGCCGGATTCCCAAAGAAGTCATCCCCACTCTTATTCAGGCCAGGAAGGGAGTAAAGTCTAAACATTACCACCGTATTTGGAGAAAATATGTGTCTTGGTGTGAAACCAAGAAGGCTCCAATGGAAGAGTTTCAGTTAGGACGTTTTCTCCATTTTCTCCAGGCGGGTGTGGATGCAAGCCTATGATTGGGTTCGATCAAGGTCCAGATTTCGGCCTCCTTTCCAGAAGTTCAGACATTCGTGAAAGGGGTTCTGCACATCCAACCTCCATTTGTGCCTCCTGTGGCACCATGGGACCTTAACGTGGTGTTGCAATTCCTTCAATCGGATTGGTTGAACCTCTACAGGAGATAAAGTTGAAGTTTCTCACTTGGAAAGTGGTCATGCTGTTGGCCTTGGCATCTGCAAGAAGGGTGTCTGAGTCAGGGGCCTTGTCTCACAAGAGCCCGTACTTGGTTTTCCATGAAGATAGTGCTGAGTTAAGAACTCGTCAACAATTTCTTCCAAAGGTGGTTTCTTCTTTCCATATAAACCAACCTATTGTGGTGCCAGTGGCTACTGACACCTTCGCTGCTTCAAAGTCTCTGGATGTGGTCGGGCTTTGAGAATCTATGTCGCAAGAACAGCTCGGATACGGAAAACAGAGGCTCTGTTTGTCCTGTATGCTCCCAACAAGATTGGGTGTCCTGCTTCTAAGCAGACTATTGCACGCTGGATCAGAGGTACGATTCAGCACGCTCATTCTACGGCAGGATTGCCGATACCGAACTCGGTGATTGGCCATTCTACTAGAAAGGTGGGCTCAGCCTAGGCGGGTCTCGGCATTGCAACTTTGCTGAGCAGCTACTTGGTCAGGGGAAAACACGTTTGCTAAGTTTTACAAGTTTGACACCTTGGCCGATGAGGACCTACAATTTGGTCAATCGGTGCTGCAGGGTCATCCGTACTCTCCTGCCCGTACTGGAGCTTTGTTATAACCCCATGGTACTGAAGTGGACCCCAGCATCCTCTAGGACGTATGAGAAAACAGGATTTTAATACCTACCGGTAAATCCTTTTCTCCTAGTCCGTAGAGGATGCTGGGCACCCAGCCCAGTGCGTACTTTACCTGCAGTTGTTATTTTGTTAAAAATGTTTTCAGCACGGTTGCTGTAATGTTCATGCCCGTTGGCATGTGTTTTGTTGAATGCCATGTGTGCGGCATGGTTGAAGTGTGAGCTGGTATGAATCTCACCATTAACTTAAAAGTAAATCCTTTTCTCGAATTGTCCGTCTCCCTGGGCACAGTTCCTATACTGAGGTCTGGAGGAGGGGCATAGAGGGAGGAGCCAGTTCACACTCTGAAAAAGTCTTAAAGTGCCCATGGCTCCTGCGGAACCGTTTATACCCCATGGTACTGAAGTGGACCCCAGCATCCTCTACAGACTAGGAGAAAAGGATTTACCGGTAGGTACTAAAATCCTGTTTTTTCTACCCTCACGGCGGTACTCCCAGTTCTGGTGGTAGCACCATCCCCTAGACGTGTGACCTGAACAGAGAAAGAAAACAAACGCTTCCCAGCATGTTGTCCAGATGAATAATTATAACAGGGCATGAACTGTCGTGATAAGCAGACTTGACCACGGATCATGGAGGCCTGGCCAGCACTTCTGTCACGCTTGACCACCACCTGGCCTAGTCTCTTACGTTTCCATGCTGCACACCTATTAACAATTCATCAAAATGGGACTGTCCAACAGAAATCATGTATAATCAGGTATGATATCATTATCCGTGTGCATAAGAGAATGCGGCTGATGCTGCGCAACACACACCAATTTGGGGACAGGCAGGCAGACATGACAAAACAGACATTGGTACATATACAATATTGTATAGTTGTAGGAATACAAAGGTGAAGAATGACATAAAAGATGAACAGGACTGGGATTGGGGGGGTGGGGGGCGATCAGAGATGCACACACCAAGGGGGTGACCAGAAATGTAATAAATGGCATTGGTTTTACTTGCTACATGTTGGCAAAAGTGAATAAATGAAATGCTAAAAAATGTGTACTTCTATGTACAAATGATCACCCTTACCTTAGGTCCAAATGCTTTTGTGCAGAAATCAGGTCTGGTTTATGTGTTTTTTTTCTTTAGTAAGCAGGTTGATAGCCAGTGACAGGTTTAATGTGGGTGCAGAGAAAGTTTTGTGTATGTTGATTACTGGAAACGGAGATATTATGTCCTGTTGTGCCTAAGGGTCTCATTTATCATTGTATAGTTGTGTCTCTTTCCTCAAATACTCCTATTTGTGGTTTTTAGCCGCAAATATTTAGTATCCTCTGAATGCATGACAGAGGGACTGTAGCAGATATCTCCGATATTCCCGCCGGCAGCCGCATTCACCATAAGCGTCTATGCAGGGCCGTAACTAGGTGTGTGCCAATGGTGCCTTACCCACAGCGCAAATGCAGTGAAGGCGCACCATCTGGCAGCACACCCCTATGTACGGCCGTTTAAGTCAGGGATGGAGTAGTGTAATTTGCACTGTCCCCTGGTGCCTGCCTCCAGACACCGCCTCTGTGAGGGACTGAGAGCACGACATTTGGTGTTAGATAGCCCGTTGTGCGGTAATTCTGCCTGTGAGCCTCGCCGCCGCCTCTGAATTGAAGAGGGAGCGCCGAGCGCTCCTTCAGCCACCTGCTCTGAATATATATGAGACGCCGCTGCCCCTACTGATGCCGGAAGAGAGACCCGCCGCAGCTCAGCACTGGAGAGAGAGCGCCGTGTGCTCCTTCAGCCACCTGCTCTGAATATATATAACATGCCGCTGCCCCTACTGATGCCGGAATAGAGACCCACCGCAGCCTCAGCACACAAGAGGAAGCGCCGTGCACTCCTTCAGTCGCCTGCTCTAGTATATGAGATGCCGCAAGAGACACCCGCTGCCTCCTCTGCAATGGAGAGGGACCGCGTCTGTAAATGGGTGTCTGCGCCTGGTATTCCTGGATGCTGCATAGCCCCAACAGGTGAGACACACACTCACACTCACTCTCACTCGTTCTCTCCCTCTCTCTATGCACACACACACACACACACACACACACACACACACACACACACGCTCTCTCTCTCTCTCTCTCTCTCTCTCCACAAACTCTCTCCACACACACTCTCTCTCCACACACGCTCTTTCCACAATCACTCTATCTCTCTCTCTCCTGTGTAAAAAGGGGACTCTGCCTGCCGTACTGTGTAAAAGGGGACTCTACCTGCCGTACTGTTTAAAAAGGGGACTCTACCTGCCTAATGTGTAAAAGAGGACTATGCTTGTCGTACTGTGTAAAAGGGGACACTACCTGCCGTACTGTGTAAAAGGGGACACTGCCTGCCATACTGTGTAAAAGGGGACACTGCCTGCCGTACTGTGTAAAAGGGGACACTGCCTGCCGTACTGTGTAAAAGGGGACACTGCCTGCCGTACTGTGTAAAAGGGGACACTGCCTGCCTTACTGTGTAAAAGGGGACACTGCCTGCCGTAATGTTTAAAAAGGGACACTGCCTGCCATACTGTGTAAAAGGGCACTCTGCCTGCCATACTGTGTAAAAGGGAGCTATGTGGCCACGCCCCTTCACCACAAAGCCACGACCCTATATTTGTGGCACGCACCTACAGCGCGCATTGGCCCTGTTTTATATTTGGGGGGGGGCCTCGATTCTGTTTCTTGCACACAGCGCTAAAATGTCTAGTTGCGGCACTGTGTCTATAGGGGATGCAATGCTGCCAGATGTATCAATATCCAGAATGCAAAGCATTCCCAATATTGGTGGTCATTCCGAGTTGTTCGCTCGTTGCCGTTTTTCGCAACGCAGCGATCAAGTGAAAAATCTGCAATTTTGCGCATGCGCATGGTACGCAGCGCGCATGCGCTAAGTACTTTCACACAAAACTTTGTAGTTTTACCCAAGCTCCAGCAACGTTTTTCAGTCGCTCGAGTGTTCGTAGTATGATTGACAGGAAGTGGGTGTTTCTGGGCGGCAACTCTGCGTTTTCAGGGAGTGTGCTAAAAAACTCAGGCGTGCCAGGCAAAAACGCAGGAGTGTCTGGAGAAACGGGGTAGTGGCTGGCCGAACGCATGGCATGTTTGTGACGTCAAACCAGGAACTAAACGGACTGAGGTGATCGCAATCTAGGAGTAGGTCTGGAGCTACTCAGAAACTGCATTAATTTTTTTAGTAGCAATTTTGCTACTCTTTCGTTCGCAATTCTGCTAAGCTAAGATACACTCCCAGAGGGTGGCGGCCTAACGTGTGCAATGCTGCTAAAAGCAGCTAGCGAGCGATCAACTCGGAATGAGGGCCATTGTCCCCAACAGCTACCGCCATATGAAAATGGACAACAGATCGCAATCTCAGTCGTCCAGAGGATTCCCCCCTCACCGGAAGTGGCCACTGTGCAGTGCGATCTAGCTGACTGCGCATGTGCAGACCCCCCAACAGCTCAGAGAGCACTTCACAGGGATGGGCTCATTAATATATTCAGGAGATAGAATTGCATATTGCAATGTGATCATGTGTGCTAATATCATACCCAGATAGCATTGCATATGTGATCATTGATAAATGGGCCCCTCAGACTGATTAACAGGGGTGGAGAACTGAACACTGGAACCTGATTCCCGGAACTTGGATCTAGAACCCACTGTTGGGAGTTCAGAGATACAGCCAAAACCAAAATAAGCTAAAACGAGGATCAAGAATTTAAAACTGCGGCCAGGAATGAGGAACTCAGGACTGCGAGCTGGTGACAGGCACACAGACCTGAATCTGGCACACTGATACACAGAACTGGAAATGGAATATGAAACTTAGCGCTAGCCCCGGCTACCAGGCAATAAGGGCGAGATGCATCATCGCTTGTAAAGTGATAAAATGGAAAGAGAAAAAGCACCAGCCAATCAGCTCCTGTCATTTTTCTAACACGGCCTGTAACATGGCAGTTAGGTACTGATTGGCTGGTACTTTTTCTCTCTCCATTTTATCACTCCCTGGGCGGGATATACTAATGTACATCGCCGCCCATCGCCACGATGCTGATCGCATATGTACTAACATATGCGATCAGCATTGCGGAGGACAGCTCTTCCGATAAGAGCTGTCCTCCACGATGCGCAGCGGCAGCCTGATGTACTAACCCCTGGCCGGCAGGACAGCGCGTACCCCGCCGCGGTGCTGTCCTGCCGGCCGGGGGTTAGTACATCAGGAAGATGCGGTAAATAGGGAGTTTACCGCATTTTCCGCTTAGTACATCCCGCCCCCTAGGCGATGATGCATCTAACCCAAAGACTTGTTACCCACAGCTGATAGTAAGCTAATGGAAGAACCAAGCAGTCGATATAAGTGGAGCTCTTGCTGATAAACAGTCACTGTGGAGAATGTAGAGTTCATGCTCGGAAAAAGACACTGTGGAGAATGTAGAGTTCTTGATCGAAAACAGGTACTGTGGAGAATGTAGAGTTCTTGATCAGAAACAGGCACTGTGGAGAAAACAGAGGGGGTAATTCCAAGTTGATCGCAGCAGGAAATTTTTTAGCAGTTGGGCAAAACCATGTGCACTGCAGGGGGGGCAGATATAACATTTGCAAAGAGAGATAGATTTGGGTGTGGTGAGTTCATTCTGCAATCTAAATTGCAGTGTAAAAATAAAGCAGCCAGTATTTACCCTGCAGAGAAACAAAATAACCCACCCAAATCTAACTCTCTCTGCAAATGTTATATCTGCCCCCCCCCTGCAGTGCACATGGTTTTGCCCTACTGCTAAAAAATTTCCTGCTGCGATCAACTTGGAATTACCCCCAGAGTTCTTGCTCGGAAACAGGCACTGTGGAGAATGTAGAGTTCTTGATCAGAAACAGGCACTGTGGACAGGGGCGGATCCAGAAAAAAATTACAGGGGGGGCACCATAAGGGACGTGGCTTCGTTGGAATGGGCGTGGCTTCGTTTGAATGGGCGTGGTATTGCAGGAAAAGACTACCTTATACCCCAGTTTTGCAACCTGCACGCCCAGACGTTGGCCACCACAGGAAAGAAAAATAATCCTGATTCATGCCCCTTACATTATTTGTCATTTTTCCTCCTTATAGTAATGCCCAGTATACATTATTCCACATACTGCAATGGCCCTTAGACATTATTCCACACACAATAATGCACATGACACAATATGCACACACTGTAATGCCCCAGACACATTATGCCACACACCGTAATGCCTGTGACACATTATGACAGGAATCGCAATGCCCGTTATACATTATGCTACACACTGCACTGCCCCTGATACATTATAGCACATACAATGTCTGGGACACATTATGCCACACACTGCAATGACCTTGAGACATTATACCACAATGCCCGTGATATAGTATACCATACACCGTAATGCCTGTGACACATACCGCAATGCCCGTTATACCCTATGCCACACACCGCAATGCCCGTTATATATTATGCCACACTGCAATGACCCTGAGACATTATACCACATACCACAATGCCCGTGATATAGTATACCACACACCGTAATGCCTGACACATTATGACACACACCGCAATGTCCGTGATACATTATGCCACACACTGCAATGACCCTGAGACATTATACCACATATCACAATGCCAGCGATATAGTATACCATACACCGTAATGCCTGTGACACATTATGACACACACCGCAATGTCCGTGATACATTATGCCACACACCGTAATGCCCATTACACATTAAGTCCTACAGTAAGGCTTCTAATTACTTTTCAAATACCTGCTCGTTGTCAGGGGTTTCATGCACTGGGTGTCATGCTCGTTGCCAGGGGTTTCATGCTCTTGGTTCCATGCACGGTGCCAGGGGTTTTCATGCTCAGGGTGTCATGCTCGTTGCCAGGGGTTTCATGCACTGGGTGTCATGCTCGTTGCCAGGGGTTTCATGCACTGGGTGTTATGCTCGTTGCCAGGGGTTTCATGCACTGGGTGTCATGCTCGTTGCTAGGAGGTAGTCCTTGTTGCTATGGCTGTGCTCCCAGTGCCACATATGTCCCCAGTGCCAGATATTCCCCCACGGTGCCAGGTACTCACATGCCCCCAGTGCCAAATATAGCCCCCCCCCATGTGCCAGGTACACATATACCCCCAGTGCCAGATATTCCCCGACAGTGCCACATATGCCCCCAGTGCCAGATATCGCCCCCCCCAGTGCTATATATGCCCCCAGTGCCACATATGCCCCAGTGCCAGATATCGCCCCCCCCAGTGCTATATATGCCCCCAGTGCCACATATGCCCCAGTGCCAGATATTCCCCCCCAGTGCCACATATGCCCCCAGTGCCAGACAATGCCCCAGTGCCAGATATCCCTCCCCTGCCAGTTATTCCCCCCAGTGCAAGATATTCCCCCCAGTGCCAAATATCCCCCCCCCAGTGCCACATATGCCCCCAGTGCCAGATATCCCCCCCCCCAGTGCCAGATATGCCCCCAGTGCCAGATATTCCCCCCAGTGCCATATATGTCCCCAGTGCCAGATATTCCCCCCCCTCCCTGCCAAATATGCCCCCAGTGCCAGATATTCCCCCCCAGTGCGTGTCCCCCCCCTCCCCCTTCCTCCGCCGCCGCCGCTGCTCCCCCCGCTCCCCTGCTGTTAGGAGGGACACGGAGGGCACAGTGCACGCCTCCCTGTGTCCCTCCTGTGTCTCCGGCGGCCGCGGGTCACTGTAATAAAGGAAGTGCTCACGAACGGCACTTCCTTTATGAGACCAGCGGCCGCCGGAGACCCAGGAGGGACACAGGAGAGGTGCGCACTGTGCCCTCCGTGTCCCTCCTAACAGCAGGGGAGGAAACGAGACCGCAGACTGACATGCGGACGCTCGTCCGCATGTCAGTCTGCACTAAAAATGACAGGGGGGGCACGTGCCTTGGTGCCCCCCCCCTAAATCCGCCACTGACTGTGGAGAATGTAGAGTTCTTGATCAGAAACAGGTACTGTGGAGAATGCAGAATTCTTGCTCGGAAACAGGCACTGTGGAGAATGCAGAGTTCTTGCTCGGAAACAGGCACTGTGGAGAAAGCAGAGTTCTTGCTCGAAAACAGGCATTGTGGAGAATGTAGAGTTCTTGCTCGGAAAAAGGTACTGTGGAGAATGGCGAGTTCTTGGTCGGAAACAGACAATGTGGAGAATGCAGAGTTCTCGCTGAGGAACAGACAATGTGGAGAATGCAGAGTTCTTGCTCAGAAGCAGGCAATGTGGACAATGTAGAGTTCTTGCCTGGAAAAATGCACTGTGGAGAATGTAGAGTTCTTGCTCGGAAAAAGGTACTGTGGAGAATGCCGAGTTCTTGCTGAGGAATAGGCACTGTGGAGAATGTAGAGTTCTTGGTCGGAAAAAGGCACTGTGGAGAAACCAAAGTTCTTGCTGAGGAACAGGCAATGTGGAGAAAGCAGAGTTCTTGCTCGGAAACAGGTACTGTGAAGAATGCAGAGTTCTTGCTGAGGAATAGGCACTGTGGAGAATGTAGAGTTCTTGCTCGGAAACAGGCACTGTGGAGAATGCAGAGATCTTGCTGAGGATCAGGCACTGTGGAGAATGCAGAGATCCTGCTGAGGATCAGGCACTGTGGAGAATGCAGAGATCCTGCTGAGGAATAGGCACTGTGGAGAATGTAGAGTTCTTGCTCGGAAACAGGCACTGTGGAGAATGCAGAGATCTTGCTGAGGATCAGGCACTGTGGAGAATGCAGAGTTCTTGTTAAGAAACAGGCACTTAGTGTAACCTAAGCACCTGCTGAGAAACACAGCAACAGCGGTGAGCCAGGGAACCGTCGTAAGACCATTGCGGCACATGAACATGTGCCATAGATGCATATGCAGGGTTGAACTCCCACAGAGGTACAGGGGTACAGGGGCCCCAGCCTAGGGCCTATCTCCTCCTCTTGGGATCAGGATCCAGACTGTGCACTTGAATTATACATTATACATGTTACCTTATACTGCACAGGACTAAGGTGTATTTTCTGCAGCGCATTGCATGCAGGGAAAATAATGACTGCTTTTTGCATGTAGCGGAACAAATACTGGGCAGATCTGTTTTTACATGAGATGTAGATTTCAAATAGGACACTCCCCTTCCCAACTTTGTCCCACCAGCATCAGGAATTGCCAAGGTGCAAAACTGCTTGGAGATATTTTCTCATAGTAAATATACTGTATACCGTACCAGATGCCACTTAGTGCCTTTGTAACAGACTTCTTTTTTTATTTACTGGACTTCAAATGTTCCTCAATTTATTGATAATTATGTATATAAAATCTGCAGGAACAAATTTTTTCAATTTATTTTTAGTAAACTGATTGCTTCACATATGACATAGTAAATACTTATTTGTCTACTGCCTAAACAATAGTTATTTTTCTTGTGCAAATAAAAAAAAAAATCTTATATTTTCTTATACCACAGTAGATGTGACTGTTATATTATGGTTATTTGCTATGGTTTTCATTGCTACAATTTTTCCTATTGTCCCATTGATGCTAGTCTATAATCAATATAATCAATCAATTGATCAATATCCTTTTGATGATAATTAATTTATTGTTTATTTGTGTGACTTTCTCACTTGCCTTCAATTAATCATATAATAATTACCTCAATTGTTCTCTATTGTTCTTTTTTTTTTAATCCATTACAGATAAGTAAAAATAAATTATTGGTGTGATTGGGTTCTTTGGTTGAATCTCATCTGCTTTTTTTAATGCAAGCTCTTTGTCATCTGTTATACATCAATTACATTCACGTTTTTGAGAATTCTAATAAATTGACAACAACCAGGTGATTTTTGTCCTGTGTATGTGTTCCAAACTTCAATCTATACTCCCTTTGGATATCTCACTCACTCCCGAAGACAAAATGGCTTTCAAACAATGCTATATATAAACACATCAGCAAACACAGGGGTGGGGGTTCCAGTTGCCCAGAACCCGCATCTTCTCTGGTGAACAGCTCAAATCATGACTACAATAGCAGTAGTATATAACATGTTTTTATTAGAGCTGCAGCCACAACATTCAGTGTAAGGGACAAGATAAAATCGTTGCACATTCCATTGGCAGCAGCTTTCCATATTGAGACTGCTAAGTTTATGTGTGAATCTGAGCACAGAACACCAGACCAGAGAACCCAGGGAGCAGCTGCCAACAAGAAGAGACAGGTGTCTAAACGTGGGGTGGGAGAATGTGTGCTTAGTTCAGTTCTGTCACCTACTGGTTATACTATGTGTTTACAGAATATTTTGTTGAAAAAAGAGTGCGTTACTGCACAGACTCCATGCTTCATACATTTTCCCAGGATGGTTTCCTGAGATCTCTACTGAGCATGTCGGGGAGCCTTCTTGAGATTTTGTAATATGACTTGGTGGGAGACAGAAGTCTTCCATTTAGCTCCAGAGAGACCTGTGATTACGTGCAATCCACAATGTGGTGTGTGCCTATATAATTCTGCAATATCAACACCTGCACACACATCATTTCCAAAATACTCAATTTGATGCGTAACTGTTTCCTTGCTGCTTATGTTGTATATATGAAATAAATATGTTTCATACAGAAATACTATAGCCTATACTAGAGACCATCTATAGTGTTAATTATGAATAGAGTGAGAGAGTGAGCACAGAGTAGGGGACTTGGATTGTGTAATGGTGCCCACATCTGGAAAAATAAACCATTAAGCTCAGACAGACTGGCCGTTCTACCACATATTCAGGATACTGCTGTAAAGAGAGAGATATGGGGGTCTATGTACTAAGCCTTGGGGAGATATAAAGTGGATGGAGATTAAAAGGTCTATTTACTAAGCCTTGGTCCGAGATAAAGAGGATGGAGATAAAGTACCAGCCAATCAGCTCCTGTCATTTTTTAAAGCCAGCCTGTAGCATGGCAGTTAGGAGGTGATTGGCTAGTACTTTATCTCCGCTTACTTAATTCCATCCAAGGCTTAGTAACATTCTAAGAGCATGATGCAGAAATAGCAGTTAAAATGGTGTCACAGTGGTTAGCATTGTCGAAGTCAAAAATATTACATAAAGAGAACATACAAACTACACACATATAAGTCGCTATACTTGCAAATACACGCAGCGAGCACAGCCATATATGATAACACACGCATTTACACGGACATGCCACAGAGATGGATTCGACACTTATTTCATGCAGTACATAATTGTGGTGGTATCAAGCGCCAGACATCATGATGATTTAGAATTGTGTATGATGGAGTGGTGTCATGTTTGTGTATTATTTGAACGAAATAAGATAGACCGGTCATGTTTACTATTGAAGCAACCAGATTGATGTGTAGATTAATTTGATACTTGTTATTAAGTTATAGGACATTGCAACAAATAGTTATGATTACATGTATGAAAGCTAAAAATCACTCTTATTAGGACAGTGGACAGGAAGCTCAGGCCAGCCCCTTTGGATGTCTTCAAGGCTGAACCTGATTAGCATATACAAAGAGACTAGTGACTCATCATGAATCCCTCCCCCAAAAACTAGATAACACTTGCTGATCACACAGGAGTGCAGTTCCTGTTTTGGTCTCAGAGGAAGATGGAGTCCCAGCATTACTTTACAGAGAGAGAGAGATATAAGATACATTGAGGGAATGGTATTGTATTCTGGCATGTAACTGTAACTGTATGTAACTGTATATTTTAACTGCTTACTGTGTGAGTGTAACCATGTAACTATAGGTATACTGTACTTTGTAATATATTGAATCCATATCCTTTTAATAACATATATACATCAATGAGCTTTGGAACTCAGATAATGTGTGGGTGTATTGTTTTCTCTTATGGGATGCAGTGTTTTGCTATGTATAGTGCACATTCATGGCACATGGTAATAAGATGTGCAGGCGTTTACAATATATATTAGAGCAGGCATTTTAAATATTTGTGAGGAAACAATTTGGAATTCACAGATGGGGGCTCGCCCGGGATGTCATGGTCTTAATGATGCACTCTACATTATAAATGCAACACTGTTGTGTTATCAGTAAGCCAATGATATGAAATTTCAAGGGACAATGCGTTTCTCATAATATTTAAGATGCTAAAATGTATTTTTATTGTTGCAAAACAAGGTTCAAATAAGTCATATTGTGTTTGATTCAGATTGGATTGTTTATCTGTTAAGTAGGGTTAAAAGTACATTTAAAAGTTGCTGCATAGCCTTGATATAGTTTTTTTTTAACTCAGGCCTAAAATAACTTTTGCTGCTTGTATAATGTGATTTCTTTGTGACAAAGGAAGCCGCATTGTCTGTCCTCCATTTTGGACTAACCACATGGCCTGTCCACCATTTTGTGTAAACCTCATGGATGTGGAAGGGGGAGGAGCAGTGGCCATTTTAGGAAGGTCATTGTCTAAATAGCTGATTTTCATTCTGCTCAGAACAATCAGCTTTCCTTGGTCACATCAAACACCATTTATGAGTTACCAATGCATTTATTTAACCCATGCCATAGTCAATTACAAATAGTTTCAATTGGGCTTAATGAGAGTAAATGGTGAGATAGATGCTTGGCTTGGTTTGAGAAATTGCACAGATAGAAAAAGGAAAGAAAGGGGTTTGGTTTTTTTTTTCTCTTTTTCCTTCCAAGACATGTAGAATCTGCTTGCTATAAAATAGCCATTGAAATGCAAATTAACCTGTGTAACTGCTTTTTTGTAGCAGTGGAAAAGCAAATAGCTTTGATATGCAAATAAGAGGTAAGGTGTCTCATAGGAGGCCAGTGAATGGTACATATATATAATATTATTATAATTATGTGTATATTTATATCAGTGTATGTTCTGCAAGATAGCTATCCAATCTGAATCATATCATTTAAATTACTGATTATTGCTAGAGTCATTATAGATCTGTGTGAAATAGGATACATTTGTTGCTATATAGGTAAATTTGAAATAACAGTATTTTAAGGAAGTATGCGTAAAGACACAAACGCAGGTCTGCATAAAAGTTTATACAGAAGAAGTTGTGTCTAGTGGACAATAGTAATTAGTATTGTTCACATTTATAGAGCTGGGTGATTTGTTTTATTGCGGACGCAGGGTTTTGTACACGTGTCTCGGACAAAGTAAAGGACTGCGCACGCAGCGTAAGAGACATGCACGGTCGCGTGTTTGCACAAAGTGCGTAAGAATGCGGGCGCTGAGTACAAATTATACAATAGTGTCATTTAGTTCAAAGGTGGGATAGTAGACATTTAATACAATAGCACATAACTATCAGATTTCAAAAAGCAGGTTACTCTAAATTTAGTTTAAAAACTGTATTGCCTCTGGGGTAAAGCTGCCTATCTGAATGAACTGAAATTTTCTGTACAGAAAAACCAAAGTGTATTTGAGTGAGCGAATGTAAGAGTGAGTGGATATTCGAACCCAGGGAATTCGGGATCCCGTCGTGTGGTACATTAAGTAAGTGGAGGCGTGGTGGTGTGAGGCGGCTGACTCACGTTAGTATAAGGTTTAATACACAAATCGTGAGGTGATTTGCAGAGGAGCATGATAGTGCATAGTATTGCGAAGTATTGAAGTAAAAAAGATTTTTGTATTACGCTCCGGGCTGAGGGTCGCAGTTTGTACATCGACCCATGGTCGTATGGCAGATAGGTAACAAGTACCTATACGCTGTGCGATTGGACCGCGCGTTTGTGGGTGCGATATATACAGCGCAACTTGATAACCCTTTTACAAGCTTTTGTGTAGAACCGCGGTATCAGTAGTGCTGTGTAGAGCAAACGCAAGCGTGATTTGTGTATAAGTGTATAGGGAGTTTTCGCTGGTCTCTCTCAGGAAAATTTCCAGCGGTGTATATTCACTGGAAAAGGTAAGTCACTCCTAACACTTCCAGTGAATAGAAACCAATTAGGGACCTCACTGGGTACGCAGTGGTCACTATTGGAGTGAGTCATGGTACTCAGCGGAGAAGGAGTGGGTGAAAGCGCTCTAAGAACTTTCACCGTCTATTCGTATTGTGCATTGGGGATTGCATAAAAAGGGATAAAGTCCGCGATGGGATCCAATTGCACAAGCGGTGGACATTTTGTAGCCAGGGTTCAGGTTGAAGAGCCGCGGCCCAAGGGGTCAGCGAGGTTTGTTATGTGTGGAAAATATGGTTCACACACTGAAGACTTTTTGTCTGAATGGGTACGTATGACTGACAAAGATAGGGTACCATTCCCTAAGGTGAGCAGCTTTGAACCAGAGGTATAGCAGAACTTAAGGATAAGAATATGTCTGATAAAATCCCAAAAACAAAGGGTCAGACATACAAATTGTTTAAACCTGTGGCAGCAAGAGGGGTTGGTGAGTTTGATCCTAAGGTATTGTAGATGGTATGTCTAACCAAAGTCATATAAGACAAGAATGGAAATATAAGAACTGTTTGAACTTGTAGCAACAATAAACAAGTAGGAAGAAAAAAAAAAGAGAATGCAAGAACACCGCCATATGTAGATGTGGAAGCAGTTACGGCCAGCATACAAACTATAGAAAATAATAAAATATGAAAAATATGACTGTAACCTATATATGTACTAATGAATGTTGAAGTTTTATTTAGGAGGAAAAGGTGACCTGATCGTTTTCAGCCATTTCTCATGCACCCAGAGGAGTATCCAACCGGTAAAAGAAGAGCAGTAGCCTGTGGGGGAAGTGGCTGAGACCAGTGGAACAGGTAAGTATGGTATCATTTGTGTACATATATAGTAAGACCCACAAAAAAAAAAATCAAGAAAGTGACATCAGAAATGGAAAAAAAATCTGTCCACACATTAGTATTTGCCAGTAGGAAAGCGGACAGAGACAAGGTAACCCCAGGGTATTTCTTTCAGTTACCATATAAGAAGTATTCATTCCTAGTAATGCCCCTAGTAAAGATGAGCTCGGAAATGTTTGTTGGACCATGTACAGACCCTTAATACGGGATGAGAAGGATTGAATGAATACTTCGTATGACCTAGAAGCTTGTTAAACTTTTTTTTTTTTTTTTTGTCTCTTGCAGTAATAGAAAACTCTCCATCTGGATAAGACCGCTGGTAAACACTAATTCGGCAAATGGGAGGTGGCTGTCTCTGTGCAAATGGACGGGCTCAATAAGGCACTGAGTGTCAGGGTGCAGACTTCTTTGCAAAATTGGAAAGGGGTCACAGTAGCTAATCTTAGATAGTGTGCTATTGAACATCACAAGAATAGTGCTAGGCGCAGAGAACAACAGGTGGAGAGGTTGAGGACGGTAAGTATACTGGCACATACAGGAAAGACCCATCAGTCCAAACCCCAGATCCCTAATGGTCAATAATATGTTACACTTGTAGGAAGGAAGGGCATTTTGCCAGAGATTGTAGGAGTAGTAGGACACATAGTCAATATAGATCCCCTAGACAGAAAACACAAGCCACATTATTAAACACATAGACGGGACCAAGGGACATATAGTAAGGAATCATAAGCCATATAGAAAACACTGATTCGGCTAATGGGAAGAACAAAATAAATGCAACATTACCCTTTGACAAAACTTGAAGACTAATGTCGCATTCTACTGTTCTATATGCATGTCCATCACAGGTAGAGGAAATTATCTCACAGATACTGGGTTCCCTATGAACTTAGGATGGACAGGACACTGGATTGATGGCTGGGATAGTCCCAATAGTGATACGACAAACATAGAATTTTTTTTAAGGGGAGTAGACCAAGTAGAGAATCACTTCCCCGTAGTGCCCAATCCAGTTGTCAAATTTTTATAAAATCTTCTTCACCTCTACAAACTCATCTTTCACCAACCTCTATTCTGTTTCTCTACAGTTTCCTCTTCATCTTTTGCGTTCACACAGAGTGGTGCAATACATGGACCCAAGTACAGTTCAAACTCCACATGCCTAGGTCCTTCAGAGTTCTGCCCGAACCCAGTATATCTCAACAGCACGATGACAGCAGTATTACTGCAGTGTGCCTTGTCATGCACAAAGGGTGGAGAATGGGAATACTGGTGAAGGGAAATTATGTATAGACACTGATATGCCTGTTGGTGAATGGCAAACCTGACATTTTCTTTTTCATTCTCTTCTTCTTTCTCTCCTCTAGAGATGTTTCTTTTTCTTTTCTTTTTTTTGAGTTATGCTCATGGTACTCTACATTGCAAACATACGATAGTTAAATTAAGATACAAAAAAATTGTGTTCCCTGCAGGAAAAGGCAGTCTGGAGGACAAAGGGGTATGGCCAGGAGTCCTCAGGACTGTGGGCAGGTGGACATGGTAAGCCAGTAGCCCCCCGAGCAGACCTTCCAAGTCTAGCTGAGGTGGCACACGGTCTGACTCATCTAGGCAAAGAGAGTAGGTGCAGGCTGATGAGATCCTACTGGTGTGCACCAGGATTCTATTCTCATGCAGGTAAGAGAGCAATGACCTGTCTTGCTTGCTTGAGGAAGAATATTGGTAAAGCAATACCAACAGAGCCATCCCATATCCCTCCTGCAGACGGATCTTTTCAGGAAATACAAATCGACTTCGTACAGTTAACACCCTTTAGGAATTATTGTTATGTATTGGTGTGCACTGATGTTTTCTCAAACTGGGTAGAGGCATTTCCTGCCGCCACGGATACTGCTGTGTTTACCGCAATGGAAAATTGCGCAGAAATTTGTGTGTAGATAATGGTACCCCTAGAAGTAGGAGAAAAGCTTGAAATTGTACTATTGTGATCATAGATACTGCCACTAGTATTATGTAGCTTCGGAACCACTCCCAGATCTTCACTTAACGAATCACCCTCTTCGAAATTTGGTTTTGGTATTTGTGTTTTTTTTGGTTGTTTTTGGAAGACAACCTCATGTCATGATTGATCCGCACAATGATCAGAGATGCACCAATGAGGTGACAGTACAGTACCTTGTTGAGATGAGCCAGTATTTGAGAACTTGACAAAAGAACTTGAAACTGTTGATTGCTGGTATGCCAAATACTAATTGTCTTGATTGTGAACCAGGAGACTGTGTGATTGTTCTTACGCTCAGGTTGCCTAATAGACAGGTGGGAAGGACCATACCAAGTTTTGTTGACAGCACTAAAGGTCGTCGAAAGAGAGACTTGGGTCCACTCGTCCCACTGCAAGAAGGTCGCTGACCCAGAGATAACTCATGACAAAGTAGTTTATTGCTCACATTCATCGAGTTTGTGTAGTTTGGTAACTGTGTGTTCGAAGTCAACTGTGTGTTCCAAGTGAACTGTGTGTTCAAAGAGCAAGGTGGAGAGCAAAGTGAACTGTGTGTTCCAAGTGAACTGTGTGTTCAAAGAGCAAGGCAAAGAGAACCTCGTATCACTAGAGACTCTGTTCCGTGAAGACTGAGAGGCGGCACTGTTGAACACTACCTGAGCGTACTAAAGGATTGCAGAAAGACCAGTCATTTTAATTGATTTGTTATGAACAAGAGTTGTTTTGTTCTATTTCTCTTTTCTCTCTTTCCCGCTGACAAACATTTTCTTTCAGGATATTCTATTTTTGCGAGGTTTTTTTTATGAGGAGTCAAGTGTGGGACTGGGACTGGTTCTGGAGGAAGGAGTGATTTCCTTATAGGATCCCAGGATTAGCCGATCAGTTTGTTAAAGTCAGGGAAAAATCAAAGTTCTACTAGTTATGGAGTTCAGAGGTAATCAGGAACAATCAGACAATGGCTATTCACACATTGCAGATAAGGAGCTCATTAATATATGTGGAAGAAAGGTTTATGAGTGGCTCTCACCGAACTCCGAAGGTTTATGTTATTTAGGAAGGACACTACTAATAACCCTTGTTCAATGATTAAACAGACCTAGCATACGTTCCAGAAATGGAAACAATGTTCAGAAAATGATAGGAATATGTAGATCATGAAAATTTTATATGTCACTGTCACGATTTGTTTGTGTCTTCTTCATCTACCCAGCAGAACCTCAATTGAATCCAAACATCAGTGTACAAAGACGTAGGTACATGTATGTGTGAAATGTTCATCGCAAATCAGACATGATAGGCCAAAGCACTGTCCCAGCATACTCTATAGGTTGAATGTTGTCACACACCCAACCAGTGGTCCCGTGACCGCCGAGTGCATATAGAGGATGTCTCGTCCTCCTCCCTGTCTTCCCCAAATATAGTCAAGTGTCTGATTTGCGAAATGCATACATACTTGTGTCTAGGTCACCGATTATGGTATGAAATGTTTTTTTCTTATGTTAGTAATTGATGGCAGTTATTGTTTACTGCCAAAGGGTGGACTGTCGAAGTAAAAATATTACATAAAGAGAACATACAAACTACACACATATAAGTCACTATACTTGCAAATACACGCAGCGAGCACAGCCATATATGGTAACACACGCATTTACATGGACATGCCACAGAGATGGATTCGACACTTATTTCATGCAGTACATAATTGTGGTGGTATCAAGCGCCAGACATCATGATGATTTAGAATTGTGTATGATGGAGTGGTGTCATGTATGTGTATTATTTGAACTAAACAAGATAGACCGGTCATGTTTACTATTGAAGCAACCAGATTGATGTGTAGATTAATTTGATACTTGTTAATAAGTTATAGGACATTGCAACAAATAGTTATGATTACATGTATGAAAGCTAAAAATCACTCTTATTAGGACAGTGGACAGGAAGCTCAGGCCAGCCCCTTTGGATGTCTTCAAGGCTGAACCTGATTAGCATATACAAAGAGACTAGTGACTCATCATGAATCCCTCCCCCAAAAACTAGATAACACTTGCTGATCACACAGGAGTGCAGTTCCTGCTTTGGTCTCAGAGGAAGATGGAGTCCCAGCATTACTTTACAGAGAGAGAGAGAGAGAGATATAAGATACATTGAGGGAATGGTATTGTATGCTGGCATGTAACTGTAACTGTATGTAACTGTATGTTTTAACTGCTTACTGTGAGAGTGTAACCATGTAACTATAGGTATACTGTACTTTGTAATATATTGACTCCATATCCTTTTAATAACAAATATATACATTAATGAGCTTTGGAACTCAGATAATGTGTGGGTGTATTGTTTTCTCTTATGGGATGCAGTGTTTTGCTATGTATAGCGCACATTCATGGCACATGGTAATAAGATGTGCAGGCATTTACAATATATATTAGAGCAGGCATTTTAAATATTTGTGAGGAAACAATTTGGCATTCACAGCATTGATACTTTACAGTGCTAGTTTTGCGTGTTTGATTACCCCCGGGGTCTCATATGTGTACAGTTTTTATGTTCTCCCTATGTTTGTGTGGGACATACTGGTAGGTTAATTGTCCTGGTAAAATGAATCCTAGTGTGTGTCTTTGTGTGTAGGGAATATACAGTACAAGCTCCACTGCGGCAGTTACCAGTGTAAATAACTAAATATTCTCAGGAAGATGCTCCGCAATATGTAAGCGCTAAATACGATATATAAAAATCTGTTAACAAATAAATGTGAGATTAATGTTTTGAAGCTGTAATTGATAAATTTGCAAGTTTATTGGGGAATAGAAATAAGCTAGGACATTAGCAGACTTTGAGTAATGCTAGGTACACACTTGTAGCTATATCAACAGACAGACCGGGCAGTGTATTGAGCATACACACTGCCGGATCCATCTGGACTGACCTCACAAACTGGGCGGGCATTTACATGCTCCTTCCCAATTGTGCAGTCAATCACCGCCAGCGTCTGGAGGAAGTGTACGGGCGGTCACACAGCACGATGCGCCAATATAGTGTTAGATATATTGGCCGTCGGCTGTGTTGCAGGTTCAACGCGATATGTCTGTGAACTACAGCATTCACAGACATATCGCTCATACACACTGGCAGACAGACCTGCGATAGATCGGCCATTCAATAGAATGCCTGATATATTGGCCAGTGTGTGCGCATCTTAAGACAGAGCAGGGAAGAAGGAAGAAATTACTAGGGGAAAAACTGAAAGGAGACTACAGGGGAAGGTGGAGAAGCAGGTAGTTATTCAGCAGGTTGCAGTAGTCCAAGTGATTAAGGTTGAGGCCGGGTAGTTTAGTTTTCTGCTAAATTTGTACCTGCCCATCCCAAACTACCAGCACCACTGTCTTCTTACTCACCAAGGGCTTCATTTAGAGTTAAACAAATATTTAAATATATGCATTTCTATACTGCGCATGTACAGTATACCAACTTTTTCTAGATATCAGTATATCTTACACTTGTAGAGCTTTACACATAAAAAGGTAAAGGACATTATAAAACAGGACTCCACCATGCAGTTACTGAAAAATACGAGTACAGTACTGATTGGGAAATGGTACCTACCTGCTTTGCCAACCATTTATTTATTGGACCTTTAGTGGCCATAAGGAATTGATGCAGACAATTATTTCAACACAACTACTTCTCCTGCATGAAAAAATTGACATCACTAGTGGGGGAGTGTACCCCCATAATATATTGGTATTGTGTCACCTAGTAGATCCAATGATACAAATGGGTTTACAGTGACACTATCTACTGGGAGTATTCCCACCCAACAGTGTACTGATATCTTTTTGTCAAGTGGATCAAATCATGCAATTTATGTAGGGTATCTAATAGATACTCGACTGAGGAGTATACTTATCATTGTCTCTCCAAATTTAATCTAACTACATCAAATTTATTAAGTTCCTTACTACGTTACGGTTTGCTTATATCTAAGGCTAATTTTTAATAATAAAATATTATTTTTATTTTTTATTTTTTATATTTTGTATTTTTTATTTCTTATCATTATTTCTATTCCCTATTATTATAATCCTGCAACATGATACCAAGAATATTGTACTGTGATACTAATGACCTAAAATCATATTCTGAATGGATGAAATACATAGCTTCTGTATATATAAAAAATACATGCTCCAGGACCGGCAATATAAGAGAACCTCACATCATTATACCGACCCTGAGATCTGTATACTAGTTAATTCGTTCACTGGAACACTGGAATAGAGATATGGGTATGAAGGAGTGATTACACCTGATTAGATCTCTGATATACTGTATGATGCGGGGAGAACATGCGGGCCCGAATGAGATTAATAAAGATCGGACCCGCGGCTAAATGATAAGGCTGCCGTGGGATTATACAGATTTCGGGGCGTAGGGAGGATGAGATCCCCGTCCCATGGATATAATACAAACTGCGATGTGCGGCTTGTGATTGGAGAGCGAGAGCACGTGACCGCGACCTATTGGCCGGCGGTTGCACGTGACCGCTCACAGCGACATGATTGGTGGATGCCAATCTGATTTAATTACGTCCAGGGAAGACGCTCGTGTCCCTGACGAAGCTGCCTGTTAGTGCAGTGAAACACGCGTGTAGGGCACAGCGTGCCCGCGTGTAGTTTAGATATGATGTTATAATAACAAAATGTATATTTATGTATATGGAAATGGCTGCTACTAGTGAAGCATTGGCTGCTTATAATTGAGGAGAGGATATAAAGCATAAAAGAACTGTAACAAATGTATCTAATGCCACCTGCTGATAGCTGCTGATTCTAACCACATGCATTTAAAATTATGATACTTATTATCAGAATCTGCAACAAATGTTTCAAACTTTACATGCTGACAGCAGTTGATATTGTGAATACTACACGCTGTTTGCAGTAAAAATTTCTTATACTTTAAACACAACAGCTGAGGCTTTAGATAGTATATAGCAATATCAACTGAGCCCTGCCGATGGGAATAATCCTATTGAATGAGAGACAACCAATCCGATGTACAGGACGACATTGCTACTATCATATATACCAGCTGCAACATGTGTGATATATTGCAGGTGTGTTAAAATGTTACAGTGAAGTATTCCCAGAAATTAAGGGACAGAGAAGTTATAAGACTTATACACCACACTGTAATGCACTACAATATAGCAGACAACGTGGCAAACATTTGAAACCATAAGGTGGCCACATGCTCTAATAGTTGAATTTACTCACCACTACTGGGAAGGTATATAAAAAATGTGGGACTTATAAAGCCTATTAGTGGAATACCAGCAAGGGAGATGATATGTGAGACAGGTATATAATCTTAAAAGGAGTCTGGTCCTCTAGAAATTGGAGATGAGCGCCTGAAATTTTTCGGGTTTTGTGTTTTGGTTTTGGGTTCGGTTCCGCGGCCGTGTTTTGGGTTCGAACGCGTTTTGGCAAAACCTCACCGAATTATTTTTGTCGGATTCGGGTGTGTTTTGGATTCGGGTGTTTTTTTCAAAAAACCCTAAAAAACAGCTTAAATCATAGAATTTGGGGGTAATTTTGATCCCAAAGTATTATTAACCTCAAAAAACATAATTTACACTCATTTTCAGCCTATTCTGAACACATCACACCTCACAATATTATTTTTAGTCCTAAAATTTGCACCGAGGTCGCTGTGTGAGTAAGATAAGCGACCCTAGTGGCCGACACAAACACCGGGCCCATCTAGGAGTGGCACTGCAGTGTCACGCAGGATGTCCCTTCCAAAAAACCCTCCCCAAACAGCACATGACGCAAAGAAAAAAAGAGGCGCAATGAGGTAGCTGTGTGAGTAAGATTAGCGACCCTAGTGGCCGACACAAACACCGGGCCCATCTAGGAGTGGCACTGCAGTGTCACGCAGGATGTCCCTTCCAAAAAACCCTCCCCAAACAGCACATGACGCAAAGAAAAAAAGAGGCGCAATGAGGTAGCTGTGTGAGTAAGATTAGCGACCCTAGTGGCCGACACAAACACCGGGCCCATCTAGGAGTGGCACTGCAGTGTCACGCAGGATGGCCCTTCCAAAAAACCCTCCCCAAACAGCACATGACGCAAAGAAAAAAAGAGGCGCAATGAGGTAGCTGACTGTGTGAGTAAGATTAGCGACCCTAGTGGCCGACACAAACACCGGGCCCATCTAGGAGTGGCACTGCAGTGTCACGCAGGATGTCCCTTCCAAAAAACCCTCCCCAAACAGCACATGACGCAAAGAAAAAAAGAGGCGCAATGAGGTAGCTGTGTGAGTAAGATTAGCGACCCTAGTGGCCGACACAAACACCGGGCCCATCTAGGAGTGGCACTGCAGTGTCACGCAGGATGTCCCTTCCAAAAAACCCTCCCCAATCAGCACATGATGCAAAGAAAAAGAAAAGAAAAAAGAGGTGCAAGATGGAATTATCCTTGGGCCCTCCCACCCACCCTTATGTTGTATAAACAAAACAGGACATGCACACTTTAACCAACCCATCATTTCAGTGACAGGGTCTGCCACACGACTGTGACTGATATGACGGGTTGGTTTGGACCCCCCCCCAAAAAGAAGCAATTAATCTCTCCTTGCACAAACTGGCTCTACAGAGGCAAGATGTCCACCTCATCTTCACCCTCCGATATATCACCGTGTACATCCCCCTCCTCACAGATTATCAATTCGTCCCCACTGGAATCCACCATCTCAGCTCCCTGTGTACTTTGTGGAGGCAATTGCTGCTGGTCAATGTCTCCGCGGAGGAATTGATTATAATTCATTTTAATGAACATCATCTTCTCCACATTTTCTGGATGTAACCTCGTACGCCGATTGCTGACAAGGTGAGCGGCGGCACTAAACACTCTTTCGGAGTACACACTTGTGGGAGGGCAACTTAGGTAGAATAAAGCCAGTTTGTGCAAGGGCCTCCAAATTGCCTCTTTTTCCTGCCAGTATAAGTACGGACTGTGTGACGTGCCTACTTGGATGCGGTCACTCATATAATCCTCCACCATTCTATCAATGTTGAGAGAATCATATGCAGTGACAGTAGACGACATGTCCGTAATCGTTGTCAGGTCCTTCAGTCCGGACCAGATGTCAGCATCAGCAGTCGCTCCAGACTGCCCTGCATCACCGCCAGCGGGTGGGCTCGGAATTCTGAGCCTTTTCCTCGCACCCCCAGTTGCGGGAGAATGTGAAGGAGGAGATGTTGACAGGTCGCGTTCCGCTTGACTTGACAATTTTGTCACCAGCAGGTCTTTCAACCCCAGCAGACCTGTGTCTGCCGGAAAGAGAGATCCAAGGTAGGCTTTAAATCTAGGATCGAGCACGGTGGCCAAAATGTAGTGCTCTGATTTCAACAGATTGACCACCCGTGAATCCTTGTTAAGCGAATTAAGGGCTGCATCCACAAGTCCCACATGCCTAGCGGAATCGCTCCGTGTTAGCTCCTTCTTCAATGCCTCCAGCTTCTTCTGCAAAAGCCTGATGAGGGGATTGACCTGACTCAGGCTGGCAGTGTCTGAACTGACTTCACGTGTGGCAAGTTCAAAGGGCATCAGAACCTTGCACAACGTTGAAATCATTCTCCACTGCACTTGAGACAGGTGCATTCCATCTCCTATATCGTGCTCAATTGTATAGGCTTGAATGGCCTTTTGCTGCTCCTCCAACCTCTGAAGCATATAGAGGGTTGAATTCCACCTCGTTACCACTTCTTGCTTCAGATGATGGCAGGGCAGGTTCAGTAGTTTTTGGTGGTGCTCCAGTCTTCTGTACGTGGTGCCTGTACGCCGAAAGTGTCCCGCAATTTTTCTGGCCACCGACAGCATCTCTTGCACACCCCTGTCGTTTTTTAAAAAATTCTGCACCACCAAATTCAAGGTATGTGCAAAACATGGGACGTGCTGGAATTTGCCCATATTTAATGCACACACAATATTGCTGGCGTTGTCCGATGCCACAAATCCACAGGAGAGTCCAATTGGGGTAAGCCATTCCGCGATGATCTTCCTCAGTTGCCGTAAGAGGTTTTCAGCTGTGTGCGTATTCTGGAAAGCGGTGATACAAAGCGTAGCCTGCCTAGGAAAGAGTTGGCGTTTGCGAGATGCTGCTACTGGTGCCGCCGCTGCTGTTCTTGCGGCGGGAGTCCATACATCTACCCAGTGGGCTGTCACAGTCATATAGTCCTGACCCTGCCCTGCTCCACTTGTCCACATGTCCGTGGTTAAGTGGACATTGGGTACAACTGCATTTTTTAGGACACTGGTGAGTCTTTTTCTGACGTCCGTGTACATTCTCGGTATCGCCTGCCTAGAGAAGTGGAACCTAGATGGTATTTGGTAACGGGGGCACACTGCCTCAATAAATTGTCTAGTTCCCTGTGAACTAACGGCAGATACCGGACGCACGTCTAACACCAACATAGTTGTCAAGGACTCAGTTATCCGCTTTGCAGTAGGATGACTGCTGTGATATTTCATCTTCCTCGCAAAGGACTGTTGAACAGTCAATTGCTTACTGGAAGTAGTACAAGTGGGCTTACGACTTCCCCTCTGGGATGACCATCGACTCCCAGCGGCAACAACAGCAGCGCCAGCAGCAGTAGGCGTTACACGCAAGGATGCATCGGAGGAATCCCAGGCAGGAAAGGACTCGTCAGACTTGCCAGTGACATGGCCTGCAGGACTATTGGCATTCCTGGGGAAGGAGGAAATTGACACTGAGGGAGTTGGTGGGGTGGTTTGCGTGAGCTTGGTTACAAGAGGAAGGGATTTACTGGTCAGTGGACTGCTTCCGCTGTCACCCAAAGTTTTTGAACTTGTCACTGACTTATTATGAATGCGCTGCAGGTGACGTATAAGGGAGGATGTTCCGAGGTGGTTAACGTCCTTACCCCTACTTATTACAGCTTGACAAAGGGAACACACGGCTTGACACCTGTTGTCCGCATTTCTGGTGAAATACCTCCACACCGAAGAGCTGATTTTTTTGGTATTTTCACCTGGCATGTCAACGGCGATATTCCTCCCACGGACAACAGGTGTCTCCCCGGGTGCCTGACTTAAACAAACCACCTCACCATCAGAATCCTCCTGGTCAATTTCCTCCCCAGCGCCAGCAACACCCATATCCTCCTCATCCTGGTGTACTTCAACACTGACATCTTCAATCTGACTATCAGGAACTGGACTGCGGGTGCTCCTTCCAGCACTTGCAGGGGGCATGCAAATAGTGGAAGGCGCATGCTCTTCACGTCCAGTGTTGGGAAGGTCAGGCATCGCAAACGACACAATTGGACTCTCCTTGTGGATTTGGGATTTCAAAGAACACACAGTTCTTTGCGGTGCTTTTGCCAGCTTGAGTCTTTTCAGTTTTCTAGCGAGAGGCTGAGTGCTTCCATCCTCATGTGAAGCTGAACCACTAGCCATGAACATAGGCCAGGGCCTCAGCCGTTCCTTGCCACTCCGTGTGGTAAATGGCATATTGGCAAGTTTACGCTTCTCCTCCGACAATTTTATTTTAGGTTTTGGAGTCCTTTTTTTTCTGATATTTGGTGTTTTGGATTTGACATGCTCTGTACTATGACATTGGGCATCGGCCTTGGCAGACGACGTTGCTGGCATTTCATCGTCTCGGCCATGACTAGTGGCAGCAGCTTCAGCACGAGGTGGAAGTGGATCTTGATCTTTCCCTAATTTTGGAACCTCAACTTTTTTGTTCTCCATATTTTATAGGCAGAACTAAAAGGCACCTCAGGTAAACAATGGAGATGGATGGATTGGATAGTTTACTAGTATACAATTATGGACGGACTGCCACGGTTAGGTGGTATAAAAAAACCACGGTTAGGTGGTATATATTATAATAATAATACAATTATGGATGGACGGACTGCCTGCCGACTGCCGACACAGAGGTAGCCACAGCCGTGAACTACCGCACTGTACACTGGTTGATAAAGAGATAGTAGTATACTCGTAACAACTAGTATGACACTATGACGACGGTATAAAGAATGAAAAAAAAACCACGGTTAGGTGGTATATATTATAATAATAATACAATTATGGATGGACGGACTGCCTGCCGACTGCCGACACAGAGGTAGCCACAGCCGTGAACTACCGCACTGTACACTGGTTGATAAAGAGATAGTAGTATACTCGTAACAACTAGTATGACACTATGACGACGGTATAAAGAATGGAAAAAAAACCACGGTTAGGTGGTATATATTATAATAATAATACAATTATGGATGGACGGACTGCCTGCCGACTGCCGACACAGAGGTAGCCACAGCCGTGAACTACCGCACTGTACACTGGTTGATAAAGAGATAGTAGTATACTCGTAACAACTAGTATGACACTATGACGACGGTATAAAGAATGGAAAAAAAACCACGGTTAGGTGGTATATATTATAATAATAATACAATTATGGATGGACGGACTGCCTGCCGACTGCCGACACAGAGGTAGCCACAGCCGTGAACTACCGCACTGTACACTGGTTGATAAAGAGATAGTAGTATACTCGTAACAACTAGTATGACACTATGACGACGGTATAAAGAATGGAAAAAAAACCACGGTTAGGTGGTATATATTATAATAATAATACAATTATGGATGGACGGACTGCCTGCCGACTGCCGACACAGAGGTAGCCACAGCCGTGAACTACCGCACTGTACACTGGTTGATAAAGAGATAGTAGTATACTCGTAACAACTAGTATGACACTATGACGACGGTATAAAGAATGAAAAAAAAACCACGGTTAGGTGGTATATATTATAATAATAATACAATTATGGATGGACGGACTGCCTGCCGACTGCCGACACAGAGGTAGCCACAGCCGTGAACTACCGCACTGTACACTGGTTGATAAAGAGATAGTAGTATACTCGTAACAACTAGTATGACACTATGACGACGGTATAAAGAATGGAAAAAAAACCACGGTTAGGTGGTATATATTATAATAATAATACAATTATGGATGGACGGACTGCCTGCCGACTGCCGACACAGAGGTAGCCACAGCCGTGAACTACCGCACTGTACACTGGTTGATAAAGAGATAGTAGTATACTCGTAACAACTAGTATGACACTATGACGACGGTATAAAGAATGGGAAAAAAACCACGGTTAGGTGGTATATATTATAATAATAATACAATTATGGATGGACGGACTGCCTGCCGACTGCCGACACAGAGGTAGCCACAGCCGTGAACTACCGCACTGTACACTGGTTGATAAAGAGATAGTAGTATACTCGTAACAACTAGTATGACACTATGACGACGGTATAAAGAATGGAAAAAAAACCACGGTTAGGTGGTATATATTATAATAATAATACAATTATGGATGGACGGACTGCCTGCCGACTGCCGACACAGAGGTAGCCACAGCCGTGAACTACCGCACTGTACACTGGTTGATAAAGAGATAGTAGTATACTCGTAACAACTAGTATGACACTATGACGGTATAAAGAAAGAAAAAAAAATACCACGGTTAGGTGGTATATATTGTAATACAATTATGGATGGACGGACTGCCTGCCGAGTTCCGACTGCCGACACAGAGGTAGCCACAGCCGTGAACTACCGCACTGTACTGTGTCTGCTGCTAATATAGACTGGTTGATAAAGAGATAGTATACAATACATACAACAATATACTACTATACTGGTGGTCAGGCACTGGTCACCACTAGTCACACTGGCAGTGGCACTCCTGCAGCAAAAGTGTGCACTGTTTAATTTTAAATTAATATAATATTATGTACTCCTGGGGGCTCCTGCTATAACAACCTGCAGTGCTCCCCAGTCTCCCCCACAATTATTATAAGCTTTGCCTTTTATACATTGATGTGCAGCACACTGGGCTGAGCTGAGTGCACACAGACTGAGTCACACTGTGTGACTGGCTGCTGCTGTGTATCGTTTTTTTTCAGGCAGAGAACGGATATAGCAGAGAACGGATATATATTAAAATAAATAAAAGTTAACTAACAACAACTGCACTGGTCACTGTGGTAAACTCTGTCTGACTCTGCACAATCTCTCTCTCTCTTCTAATCTAATTTCTAATGGAGAGGACGCCAGCCACGTCCTCTCCCTATCAATCTCAATGCACGTGTGAAAATGGCGGCGACGCGCGGCTCCTTATATAGAATCCGAGTCTCGCGAGAATCCGACAGCGTCATGATGACGTTCGGGCGCGCTCGGGTTAACCGAGCAAGGCGGGAGGATCCGAGTCTGCTCGGACCCGTAAAAAAAACATGAAGTTCGTGCGGGTTCGGTTTCAGAGAAACCGAACCCGCTCATCTCTACTAGAAATACTATAACTCCACATATTTAATAAAACACCTTACCAGAAAAGTGACTCAAGTGGATCTAATAGTATAAAAACTATCGCATGGGGCTGGGAATACATGTGGTGGACATCATAAATAGGGATTGCTATACCCCTAATGTCCTATACCATATTTGGGACTGCCATATCCCCTAAAAACCAAATCCCCCCTCTCTATATCTGATTATATTGTTCTAATGAAATACGAGTAAGGGATAGGAAATGTGGGATTGACATATATCTTTAAAGGAGTATGGTCTCCTAGAATGCTATAGCCTTACATCTCCAAATACCTCAATAAGAGAAGTGACCTAAGCGGATCTGTCAGAATATAATACAGATTACCGCATGAGGTGGAAATATATGTGGTGGATATTAGAAATAGGGACTGCTATATCCCTTAATGATCCACACCACAGTTGGGACTGCCATATCCCCTAAATAAAATCCCCTCTCACTTTATTGTTCTCTACATACACCCTTGCGAAATTTGTGGTGGATATACCATATACCCTATAATCAAATCCCTTCTTTTCGTCTCTATACATACCCGTGTGAATTCAGTGTCCACATATTAATGTAGACAGTGAGTGCAAATTAATACTTACCTTCCTGGAGAATAATCTGGGGATAGAGATATTCATCCTGCAGCTGATTCCGGCCAAGCATTACAATATTGAGACGTAGGAATATCAATTGACTATAGCCAGGCCTGGCCAACTTGTGGCTCTCCAGATGTTGTGAAACTACACATCCCAGCATGCCCTGCCACAATTTTAGCATTCCTTAATAGCAAAACTGTGGCAAAGCATGATGGGACTTGTAGTTTTACAACAGCTGGAGAGCCACAGGTTGGCCAGGCCTGGACTATACACAAAAAAAAATATTTATTTAATCACTGGTAGCCAATATATATCTACATAATCGGGTGATATTTGTAGTCCCTGAATTGGGATTTATCCCCAGGAAAAATCTATTATCTTCTTGCTGACTAAACATTATAGATAGTCGTTTAACAATATTAAAGTAACAGCCATCATATTGCAAGAATTATATTGCCAATGGATCAGATAATGGCAATATTTAAAGAGATATAGTATTCCAAGAATATTATGCGTATCAAACACACGCGGACACGCCTTTTAAATTCTTCTTTTCACAATTTCCTATCTTATAGGTTTCACATATATGTTAGTTTGTCTGATTTTAACTCTTATGTTTCACTGTTGTCTGGGTAATAATTGATAATTTAATGTATATCTAATAAAGGTTAAGTTTTAAGATAAAGTAAACTTTTTTCCAGTGCGTCAACCATACAGTTTCCCTCTTACTTTTCCTCTCAACCTGATCACATAAAAAGGTAGAAAGGAGACAGCAAACTAATACATTTCGGGTAACTATGGCACCGCTCGCACACTCCTAGTAATGGCACTGGTCACCCAATAATATTTTGCTATATAATCCATCTGTTCCCACCACTGAGTCCATGTGACACTCGTCTTTTTAGGCTAATGCACAAATAAAGAAGGCTTCCAGACGTAAACCCATGGCTGTAACAAGGTGTGTGTGGAAGGGACACTGCACATAGCGCTACAAGGTAGGGGGCGTTGTTGGCAGCACTTGTCAATTAGTTGTTTTAATTACTTTCACTTGGAGCTTTCTGACTGCCCCTGTCTTCTACCCTGACCTCCTTCTGTCGCTAATACCTATACAACATTCATGAACTCAACTTGAGATTTCTTTGTTATTCAGTCACTCTGTCCTTTATTTCATTTCAAGATGTTGACATACCTGGGATTCGAACCCATTGCCTGCGGCATTGCAGCCAGGCAATCTATTCATTAAGCTATCTGCCCTTGCATACAAAGGTAGATAATTCTAAGCTAGAGAATTCTAACTATTTGAAGCATACCTTATACTTAGTGGGGGGGGGGGGGGAAATCATCAGCATTGTGGCTGAGCAGAGCTATGTAGTTTGTGGCTGCAAGGAATTTATAGTGTGGCTGCATACTACATAGATCTGCTCAGTTGCAATGCTGTATTATGGTGTATATATATATAATTATATTATATATTATAAATTATAACATATATAAAATATGGGAAGGGGCATCATAGCATGGGCTTTCTCTGGGATCAATCTTGTCATGCTCCTTCCCCACAAGGCATGGGCCTTACGTCCCTATTGGAAAAAATGGGGGGGGGGGGGGGGGTGAGTGTCAATGGCATTATGGAGACGCAATCACGGGACCTGTTCTGCACATGTGCAGATCGGGTACTGCACATGTGCAGTTTCCTGACCATTGGAAAACTGCGGGTTGGATTGCTTATGCGATCTAACCTGAATCAGTCCCTTAATTCGCAAACTGCGGTTCTCCATACATAAATCTATTTCTCCATTTCATCCCAGAGAGAGAGTCTATTTGAAATGTAAGGCGCATGGTAGAGATTTGTAAAGACCAGTCACAAACAGAAAACATTGTGGTGCCACATTCCCTTTGCTTTGATACATTTCCCTTAAAGTGTCAAGGAACCTTAAGCTACCATTAAATCAACTGTAAAACCAAAGGAAATGCAGGCAGGGAAAGGTGCTGGCAAAGCAATTTTAAATGAACTTGCTTCATATCATGCAGTGCATTAACTTGCAAACCATGACAAAAATCACTTTGTGGGCACATAGAAAGCGCCTGCCTCCCTGGCACTGTGCCCGTTACAGTACTTATCCAAGAGGCACTAAAAAAAAAAAAAGTGACAAGTTTTGTTGGCACATTTATTAAGATATAGGAAGTCCTTGTCTTAGTGCATCATCTCGGCAAACCATTAAATCGGCACAGAAGCAGAATTATCAATGTATCTTGGCTAGGATCTTTCGCATGCATCACACATGGCTATAAATGCAAGAATTTGCATTTAACAACCTAATTTTTGTTATTAGTATATATTTATATTACTATATAAGAAATCAGATGTATTTATGCTGAACTAATTCCCCATTTTTCCCACAGATTGAGACATTGTTATTTCATAAAAATTGTGGTAAACATATACATATGATTATGCCTATGGGTGACCCGGGGCTGTCATTTGGCTCTGGTATTTGTCTGTGCACTTACGTGCACGTGTAAAGGGGCATGACCATGCCTCATGGGGGTGTGGCCTCAGGACACGCCCCCATCTCCGGGAGGTGGAGCTACTCGGCCAGGGATTTGACAGAAGTCCGGCCCTGGCATGTCCCTGTCTTTATTCCTCTTATAGATCAGAGGCATAGAAATTAAAATATTCAGAAATAAAACTTAAACTCCACTTAGATGGGAGACTCTGAACTCTTCCTTAATATGATTCCTTAATATTTGATTTTGTCATTATTTTTACCAAAGAGACTTTAGCCATAGACAAGCAGAAAGATACATTAGAAAAATAGACAGTACAATTCATAAATCTTTTAAATCCCCTTAATGATGAGGTATGCTGTGATGTGTTGAGATCACTGGGAATAATTGTTATTCTGTTATTGTTTTTGCCGGAACACGGAGGGGTTTCTATTTTTAGGTTATTGAAATAAAAAGATGTTTGTTTCAAATGCAATATAAATACAGGAAACAAAGGCAAGCTTAAAATTCCAGCAGGTACAGTATTTATTTCATGTATATAGGACAACACCATTAAATTACCCCATTAATAAGCCTTAGGTATTTAAAATATACATACATTAAGACATTTATATGTAATTGTCAGTAAGCAACATGGTATGGGGTTAGGGTGGTATTAATGCCTGAGGGGCTCTGATCAGCACCCCTCCACTCACTTCCATCTCCAGTTGTGTCCAGAATAGCTTGGGCAGGCACTGGCTGAGGAGGCCTGAGCTCTCCTCTCAGCAAATATTGTTATCCCATGTTTGAATCAGCAAATAGAGACCACTGAAAGAGGCATGGCCTTGTGGGAAGGGGGCATAGCCTTGTGGAAAGGGGGCATGGCCTTGTGGCACGCTACTGTCTTCTTCACTCATTCTCAGAAATTCTGGGCATCCCCTGGAGACTCTCCCTGTCAGTAGCGGATCTTGCTAAGGGCACACAGGATTTTTGCATGGGGCACCGCCTTCCAGAGGACGCCGCCGCCCTGGCAAGATCCGCTACTGGTGGTGATCCCCCCCCCCCCCCTCCGGTGCTGTGCGGTGCTGACTGTGCAGTGCGCGATTAACTCATCGCGCACCCGCACTGCATTGTGGGAGCTATGGGAGATACATCATGACATCTCTCCCATAGATCAGAGGAGCGGCGCCGGTGGCCGGACACAGAGGGCAGCAGCGGTCAGGAATCAGGAGCGGGGATGGTGAGTATTAATTTTTTGTTGTTGTTGTAGGCGGCGCAAACTAGGGGGCACAACTCTACTGGGGGCAATACTACTGGGGGCACAAACTAGGGGGCACAACTCTACTGGGGGCAATACTACTGGGGGCACAAACTAGGGGGCACAACTCTACTGGGGGCACAAACTAGGGGGCACAACAACTCTACGGGGGGCTATACTACTGCGGGCATAACTGACCACGCCCCTTCATGAAGCCACACCCCTATTTTTCCGCCCGGAGCGCCACAAGGGCTAGATCCGGCCCTGATCCCTATACTGCCGTCTTCTCCTCAGTGACAGGAGCCGGGCGCTGCACAGTAATGTAACAGTGCAGCACCTAGCTCCCAGTCACTGCAGAGAATCCAGTATTTTATACGACCCCCTCAGAGGGTGACACCCGGGTGTGGTCGCACCCCCATAGTGACACCTCTGCTCTGGTTTCCTCCTGCCCTCCACAAACATACTAGTGGGTTACTTGACTGCAGTAAAAAAAAAAAAAGAACTCTAATTTTATGTATGTGTTTGTCCATGTGATTGGGAATATAGTTTGTAAACGCCCCTGGGGCAGGGGCTGATGTGAATGATTGGAATATTCTCTGTAGAGTGGTGCGGAATGTGTTCATTATATAAATAATAACTAGCAATAGTCATAAATGTGCCTCTAGACTTACCTAGCAATGTCTCTCTAATGCAGATGTGCTATATGCATTGCCATTCTATAGATGTTTCGTTCGGGATGTAAGATGTGTTTCACAATCATAGAAATAGGACCTATAGCCAACTCCAGGTTTTCAGCTAATGAATGTTACAGTATATGTGGCACCCCACTAGTGAGCCTATGAGGCACCCCACTAGTGAGCCTATGTGGCACCCCACTAGTGAGCCCCTATTGGAGCCAACCCTATCCGCGGGACCCTGCAGCAAACTGTCCTAAAACTGCGGGGGGTTACCCTCCTCTACCTAGCTGCAGGATGACATCATCATCAGCACTGACAGCCATCTGACAGGCGCTAGGACCCAGGAGTGGATGACTGCAGCCAGGCAGAGTGAGAAGCCTGGGTCACGGAGGATTGGCTAGTGCTGGGCGGGAAGAGCTGAAGGGGCGGAGTTTTCCACAGTGAGTTCCCCGAGGTAATCTGTGGAGATGGCAGGGAGGAACGCTGCTGGTCTGCCTTGCTGAAAGACAGAAGGTCCCTGAGGCGATGGGGAGAGACAGCAGCCGCATATATCTGCCGAGATAGAGGGGAGAGGTGCTGCCCGGTGTCCCAATAACAGAGAGTGTTGGGAGCAGAGCACTGACTGGAATGCCTGGGAGAGACAGAGAGCAGCTACAGGCAATGCGGGTGCCAGCTGCAGCCAGGTGGCAGGCCAGGGCTGCCATCAGAATTTGTGGGGCCCGGGACTGATATAATAGGCAGAGCCCTCTCCCCCCTACCACCACCAAAAAAAAGTAAAGCAATATATATTTATATATATATATATATATATACATAACTCCTGTACACATAGCCATGAAAACATATTATGCCCCTGTACCTGTCAGGGGTTCTGTTCATTGTCAGGGCCAGGATCCCCCTACCTGGCCGCCACTGCCGGACGCTTTTTACGGCTGCCCCCTCTTCAAGAGCAGCTGCTATTTATGGGCCCCGTTCACCCCCCTCCCATGCCCGCCGCTCTTGATGCCCGTCGTCTGCCATGTGCAGCAGACACTCAGTATTCCATATGGAATACTACTGAAAATGTAACCCCCAAAATGGCCGCAGCCTCCTCTAGCATGCTTAATAACTGTCTCCTCTAAGGAGGGCGGCCATTATGGGAGGGACATATTCAATAGTATTCAATACGGAGTACTGAGTGTCTGCTGTACTGACGTGCCAGGCATCATGAGCAGCAGGCAGGGTTGGGGACGAACGGGGGCCCATAGCACAGCAGCGGAAATATCGGTGGGCGGTATAAGCTGCCCGGGCCAGTGGCCGGGCCCGGGATAATTTTACCCCCATCACCCCCTTGATGGCGGAACTGGGTGGCACAGAGAGACACAATGATCTTGCAAGTAGCTAATTAGTCAGATTCAACCAGGGACCGCATCAAAGAGTAACTGGCCAGTCAGACAGCCACAAAAAATGGCCAACCTCAGCATCCATCAGAGCTGGTTATCCCCTGACAGGCACTCACTATCCAGCCTCAACTTATTATCAGCTCACCTGACTACCGCCCAGCACCTCACTTGTGATATCTGAGATAGACAGAGGGAGACGTTATTGAATTCCAAAAAGGGGAGCAGCCCCATTACCCAGCACACAGTGGTTAGTGACAGATACCTGTGTAGACAGGGTGCTTCAGTGAGACTCATTCCAGCTAGCATCAGTGAGATACTTGTAATCAGAATGGCTCACAGGGAGTCTTGCTGGTATCTGTTGTTCTACAAGCCTCAGGATTTTCATTAACTGTTCTTCTGCTAGAACCTGCTAACAGTTACTTATAGAGATGTGCGGATTCAGTTCTCAGAGAACCGAACCCTACCAAACTTTGCCTTCCAAGCCCGGATCCGAGTCAGGCTCGGGTTTTCCCGCCTGACTCGGAAACCCGAACTCAGCAAAACGTCATCATCCCGCTGTCAGATTCTCACGGGATTTGGATTCCATATAATCAGCCGCGCGTCCCCGCCATTTTCACTACAGTCTCGGAGAGTGTAGTGAGAGGACGTGTCTCCGTCCTCCAGTGTCTGTGTGGGGGCGGGAAAGTGGGGTGGCAAGTCTTGTGCTGTGTTGTGCTGCTCAGTCCAGTCCAGTGTAGTCACAGTGTATTGTGCTGCATCAGTCCAGGCAGTCACAGTGTTGGTGTCCTCTCCTGTCAGTGTAGCTGTATAAAGCGTTGTTGACTATGTTGTGCTGCATCAGACCATTGGTAGTGTCCTGTCTCATCAGTCATTCCAGTGACGATATACGCTGCTGCTATTTGTCCACTGCTGCCGTATAATAATAATAACAATAACAACCACAAGTCTCTTACAGTATTGTTGTGTTGTGTTGCATCAGACCAGTAGTAGTGTCCTGTATCATCAGTCATTCCAGTCATTCCTGTGCTACATATGGGTCCTAATTCAGGGTTGATTGCAGCAGCAAATATGTTAGCAGTTGGGCAAAACCATGTGCACTGCAGGGGGGGGGGGCAGATATAACATGTGCAGAGAGAGTTAGATTTGGGTGGGGTGTGTTCAAACTGAAATCTAAATTGCAGTGTAAAAATAAAGCAGACAGTATTTACCCTGCACAGAAACAAAATAACCCACCCAAATCCAACTCTCTCTGCAAACGTTATATCTTCCCCCCTGCAGTGCACATGGCTGCTAACAAATTTGCTGCTGCGATCAACTCTGAATTACCCCCATTGTCTCATATAACTCCCACAAAATAATGGAGAATACAAATTTTGAGATTAAAATAGGGAAAGCTCAAGAAGAACCACTTCCTCCTAGTGCTGAAGCTGCTGCCACTAGCCATGACATAGATGATGAAATGCCATCAACGTCGTCTGCCAAGGCCGATGCCCAATGTGATAGTAGAGGGCATGTAAAATCCAAAAAGCCAAAGTTCAGTAAAAAGAGCAAAAAAAAATTTTTAAATGGTCTGAGGAGAAACGTAAACTTGCCAATATGCCATTTACGACACAGAGTGGCAAGGAACGGATGAGGCCCTGGCCTATGTTCATGACTAGTGGTTCAACTTCACATGACGATAACTGAGGCCTTGACACACTTATGTTGGTGTTAGACATGCGTCCGGTATCCGCCATTAGTGCAGTGGGATTTAGACAACTGATGGAGGTATTGTGTCCCCGGTAACAAATCCCATCTAGATTCCACTTCACTAGGCAGGCGATAGCGAGATTTTGCCATTTAAATTCCAGTGATTTGGACGTATAATTACAGTGATTTTGCCAATTAATTTCAGTGATTTATAATTATTAATTACCGTTATCTTGCTAGTTAATTCCAGGGATTTATAATTATTAATTACAGTAATCTTGCCAATTAATTCCAGTGATTTGGACGTATATAGTAATTTCAGTTGGAATTGTTTGTGTTGCTTGGCTTAGTCATACAGCTACCTCATTGCACCTCTTCGACATCTTTGCATGAGGTGCTGTTTGGGGCCTAATTTTTGAAAAGTGCCATCCTGTGTGACACTGCCGTATGAGTCCAGGGGTACTGCTGTATTAGTCCTGGGGTACAGCCATATAAGTCCACCAATTGCAGATTTTTTTTAAAGTGACTGGAGCGTGCTGGAGATGCTGTCAGTGGACCGAACAATTGCGGCCCACTCTCGACATTCAGCCACTGCGTGACACTACTAGATGGGCCAGGTGGTTGTGTCGCTTAGCTTAGGCCTACAGCAACCTCAGTGCACCTTTATTTAATCTTTGCATCATGTGCTGTTAGGGGCCTTTTTTTGATATCTGCCCTCCTGTCTGCCACTGCAGTGCCACGCCTAGATGGGCCAATTGTTTGTGTCGCTTGGCTTAGTCATACAACAACCTCATTGCAAATCTTTTTCTTCTTTGATGATGTGCTGTTTGAGGCCTTTTTTTTATATCTGCCCTCCTGTCTGCTACTGCAGTGCCACGCCTAGATGGGCCAATTGCTTGTGTCGCTTGGCTTAGTCATACAACTACCTCATTGCAATTCTTTTTCTTCTTTGCATCATGTGCTGTTTGGGGCCTTTTTTTTTTATATCTGCCCTCCTGTCTGCCACTGCAGTGCCACTCCTAGATGGGCCAGGTGTTTGTGTTGTCCACTTGTGTCGCTTAGCTTAGTCATCCAGCAACCTTTTGGCCTAAAACAATATTGTGAGGTGTGAGGTGTTCAGAATAGACTGGAAATTAGAGATGAGCGCCGGAAATTTTTCGGGTTTTTTGTTTTGGTTTTGGGTTCGGTTCCGCGGCCGTGTTTTGGGTTCGACCGCGTTTTGGCAAAACCTCACCGAATTTTTTTTGTCGGATTCGGGTGTGTTTTGGATTCGGGTGTTTTTTTCAAAAAACACTAAAAAACAGCTTAAATCATATAATTTGGGGGTCATTTTGATCCCAAAGTATTATTAACCTCAAAAACCATAATTTACACTCATTTTCAGTCTATTCTGAATACCTCACACCTCACAATATTATTTTTAGTCCTAAAATTTGCACCTAGGTCGCTGGATGACTAAGCTAAGCGACCCTAGTGGCCGACACAAACACCGGGCCCATCTAGGAGTGTCACTGCAGTGTCACGCAGGATGTCCCTTCCAAAAAACCCTCCCCAAACAGCACATGACGCAAAGAAAAAAAGAGGCGCAATGAGGTAGCTGTGTGAGTAAGATAAGCGACCCTAGTGGCCGACACAAACACCGGGCCCATCTAGGAGTGTCACTGCAGTGTCACGCAGGATGTCCCTTCCAAAAAACCCTCCCCAAACAGCACATGACGCAAAGAAAAAAAGAGGCGCAATGAGGTAGCTGTGTGAGTAAGATAAGCGACCCTAGTGGCCGACACAAACACCGGGCCCATCTAGGAGTGTCACTGCAGTGTCACGCAGGATGTCCCTTCCAAAAAACCCTCCCCAAACAGCACATGACGCAAAGAAAAAAAGAGGCGCAATGAGGTAGCTGTGTGAGTAAGATAAGCGACCCTAGTGGCCGACACAAACACCGGGCCCATCTAGGAGTGGCACTGCAGTGTCACGCAGGATGTCCCTTTCAAAAAACCCTCCCCAAACAGCACATGACGCAAAGAAAAAAAGAGGCGCAAAGAGGTAGCTGTGTGAGTAAGATAAGCAACCCTAGTGGCCGACACAAACACCGGGCCCATCTAGGAGTGTCACTGCAGTGTCACGCAGGATGTCCCTTCCAAAAAACCCTCCCCAAACAGCACATGACGCAAAGAAAAAAAGAGGCGCAATGAGGTAGCTGTGTGAGTAAGATAAGCGACCCTAGTGGCCGACACAAACACCGGGCCCATCTAGGAGTGGCACTGCAGTGTCACGCAGGATGTCCCTTCCAAAAAACCCTCCCCAAACAGCACATGACGCAAAGAAAAAAAGAGGCGCAATGAGGTAGCTGTGTGAGTAAGATAAGCGACCCTAGTGGCCGACACAAACACCGGGCCCATCTAGGAGTGTCACTGCAGTGTCACGCAGGATGTCCCTTCCAAAAAACCCTCCCCAAACAGCACATGACGCAAAGAAAAAAAGAGGCGCAATGAGGTAGCTGTGTGAGTAAGATAAGCGACCCTAGTGGCCGACACAAACACCGGGCCCATCTAGGAGTGGCACTGCAGTGTCACGCAGGATGTCCCTTCCAAAAAACCCTCCCCAAACAGCACATGACGCAAAGAAAAAAAGAGGCGCAATGAGGTAGCTGTGTGAGTAAGATAAGCGACCCTAGTGGCCGACACAAACACCGGGCCCATCTAGGAGTGTCACTGCAGTGTCACGCAGGATGTCCCTTCCAAAAAACCCTCCCCAAACAGCACATGACGCAAAGAAAAAAAGAGGCGCAATGAGGTAGCTGTGTGAGTAAGATAAGCGACCCTAGTGGCCGACACAAACACCGGGCCCATCTAGGAGTGGCACTGCAGTGTCACGCAGGATGTCCCTTCCAAAAAACCCTCCCCAAACAGCACATGACGCAAAGAAAAAAAGAGGCGCAATGAGGTAGCTGTGTGAGTAAGATAAGCGACCCTAGTGGCCGACACAAACACCGGGCCCATCTAGGAGTGGCACTGCAGTGTCACGCAGGATGTCCCTTTCAAAAAACCCTCCCCAAACAGCACATGACGCAAAGAAAAAAAGAGGCGCAAAGAGGTAGCTGTGTGAGTAAGATAAGCAACCCTAGTGGCCGACACAAACACCGGGCCCATCTAGGAGTGTCACTGCAGTGTCACGCAGGATGTCCCTTCCAAAAAACCCTCCCCAAACAGCACATGACGCAAAGAAAAAAAGAGGCGCAATGAGGTAGCTGTGTGAGTAAGATAAGCGACCCTAGTGGCCGACACAAACACCGGGCCCATCTAGGAGTGGCACTGCAGTGTCACGCAGGATGTCCCTTCCAAAAAACCCTCCCCAAACAGCACATGACGCAAAGAAAAAAAGAGGCGCAATGAGGTAGCTGTGTGAGTAAGATAAGCGACCCTAGTGGCCGACACAAACACCGGGCCCATCTAGGAGTGTCACTGCAGTGTCACGCAGGATGTCCCTTCCAAAAAACCCTCCCCAAACAGCACATGACGCAAAGAAAAAAAGAGGCGCAATGAGGTAGCTGTGTGAGTAAGATAAGCGACCCTAGTGGCCGACACAAACACCGGGCCCATCTAGGAGTGGCACTGCAGTGTCACGCAGGATGTCCCTTCCAAAAAACCCTCCCCAAACAGCACATGACGCAAAGAAAAAAAGAGGCGCAATGAGGTAGCTGTGTGAGTAAGATAAGCGACCCTAGTGGCCGACACAAACACCGGGCCCATCTAGGAGTGTCACTGCAGTGTCACGCAGGATGTCCCTTCCAAAAAACCCTCCCCAAACAGCACATGACGCAAAGAAAAAAAGAGGCGCAATGAGGTAGCTGTGTGAGTAAGATAAGCGACCCTAGTGGCCGACACAAACACCGGGCCCATCTAGGAGTGGCACTGCAGTGTCACGCAGGATGTCCCTTCCAAAAAACCCTCCCCAAACAGCACATGACGCAAAGAAAAAAAGAGGCGCAATGAGGTAGCTGTGTGAGTAAGATAAGCGACCCTAGTGGCCGACACAAACACCGGGCCCATCTAGGAGTGGCACTGCAGTGTCACGCAGGATGTCCCTTCCAAAAAACCCTCCCCAAACAGCACATGACGCAAAGAAAAAAAGAGGCGCAATGAGGTAGCTGTGTGAGTAAGATAAGCGACCCTAGTGGCCGACACAAACACCGGGCCCATCTAGGAGTGTCACTGCAGTGTCACGCAGGATGTCCCTTCCAAAAAACCCTCCCCAAACAGCACATGACGCAAAGAAAAATTAAAGAAAAAAGAGGTGCAAGATGGAATTGTCCTTGGGCCCTCCCACCCACCCTTATGTTGTATAAACAGGACATGCACACTTTAACCAACCCATCATTTCAGTGACAGGGTCTGCCACACGACTGTGACTGAAATGACGGGTTGGTTTGGACCCCCACCAAAAAAGAAGCAATTAATCTCTCCTTGCACAAACTGGCTCTACAGAGGCAAGATGTCCACCTCATCATCATCCTCCGATATATCACCGTGTACATCCCCCTCCTCACAGATTATCAATTCGTCCCCACTGGAATCCACCATCTCAGCTCCCTGTGTACTTTGTGGAGGCAATTGCTGCTGGTCAATGTCTCCACGGAGGAATTGATTATAATTCATTTTAATGAACATCATCTTCTCCACATTTTCTGGATGTAACCTCGTACGCCGATAGCTGACAAGGTGAGCGGCGGCACTAAACACTCTTTCGGAGTACACACTTGTGGGAGGGCAACTTAGGTAGAATAAAGCCAGTTTGTGCAAGGGCCTCCAAATTGCCTCTTTTTCCTGCCAGTATAAGTACGGACTGTGTGACGTGCCTACTTGGATGCGGTCACTCATATAATCCTCCACCATTCTTTCAATGGTGAGAGAATCATATGCAGTGACAGTAGACGACATGTCCGTAATCGTTGTCAGGTCCTTCAGTCCGGACCAGATGTCAGCATCAGCAGTCGCTCCAGACTGCCCTGCATCACCGCCAGCGGGTGGGCTCGGAATTCTGAGCCTTTTCCTCGCACCCCCAGTTGCGGGAGAATGTGAAGGAGGAGATGTTGACAGGTCGCGTTCCGCTTGACTTGACAATTTTCTCACCAGCAGGTCTTTCAACCCCAGCAGACTTGTGTCTGCCGGAAAGAGAGATCCAAGGTAGGCTTTAAATCTAGGATCGAGCACGGTGGCCAAAATGTAGTGCTCTGATTTCAACAGATTGACCACCCGTGAATCCTTGTTAAGCGAATTAAGGGCTCCATCCACAAGTCCCACATGCCTAGCGGAATCGCTCCGTGTTAGCTCCTCCTTCAATGTCTCCAGCTTCTTCTGCAAAAGCCTGATGAGGGGAATGACCTGACTCAGGCTGGCAGTGTCTGAACTGACTTCACGTGTGGCAAGTTCAAAGGGCATCAGAACCTTGCACAACGTTGAAATCATTCTCCACTGCGCTTGAGACAGGTGCATTCCACCTCCTATATCGTGCTCAATTGTATAGGCTTGAATGGCCTTTTGCTGCTCCTCCAACCTCTGAAGCATATAGAGGGTTGAATTCCACCTCGTTACCACTTCTTGCTTCAGATGATGACAGGGCAGGTTCAGTAGTTTTTGGTGGTGCTCCAGTCTTCTGTACGTGGTGCCTGTACGCTGAAAGTGTCCCGCAATTCTTCTGGCCACCGACAGCATCTCTTGCACGCCCCTGTCGTTTTTAAAAAAATTCTGCACCACCAAATTCAAGGTATGTGCAAAACATGGGACGTGCTGGAATTTGCCCATATTTAATGCACACACAATATTGCTGGCGTTGTCCGATGCCACAAATCCACAGGAGAGTCCAATTGGGGTAAGCCATTCCGCGATGATCTTCCTCAGTTGCCGTAAGAGGTTTTCAGCTGTGTGCGTATTCTGGAAAGCGGTGATACAAAGCGTAGCCTGCCTAGGAAAGAGTTGGCGTTTGCGAGATGCTGCTACTGGTGCCGCCGCTGCTGTTCTTGCGGCGGGAGTCCATACATCTACCCAGTGGGCTGTCACAGTCATATAGTCCTGACCCTGCCCTGCTCCACTTGTCCACATGTCCGTGGTTAAGTGGACATTGGGTACAACTGCATTTTTTAGGACACTGGTGAGTCTTTTTCTGACGTCCGTGTACATTCTCGGTATCGCCTGCCTAGAGAAGTGGAACCTAGATGGTATTTGGTAACGGGGGCACACTGCCTCAATAAATTGTCTAGTTCCCTATGAACTAACGGCGGATACCGGACGCACGTCTAACACCAACATAGTTGTCAAGGCCTCAGTTATCCGCTTTGCAGCAGGATGACTGCTGTGATATTTCATCTTCCTCGCAAAGGACTGTTGGACAGTCAATTGCTTACTGGAAGTAGTACAAGTGGGCTTACGACTTCCCCTCTGGGATGACGATCGACTCCCAGCAGCAACAACAGCAGCGCCAGCAGCAGTAGGCGTTACACGCAAGGATGCATCGGAGGAATCCCAGGCAGGAGAGGAATCGTCAGAATTGCCAGTGACATGGCCTGCAGGACTATTGGCATTCCTGGGGAAGGAGGAAATTGACACTGAGGGAGTTGGTGGGGTGGTTTGCGTGAGCTTGGTTACAAGAGGAAGGGATTTACTGGTCAGTGGACTGCTTCCGCTGTCGCCCAAAGTTTTTGAACTTGTCACTGACTTATTATGAATGCGCTGCAGGTGACGTATAAGGGAGGATGTTCCGAGGTGGTTAACGTCCTTACCCCTACTTATTACAGCTTGACAAAGGCAACACACGGCTTGACACCTGTTGTCCGCTTTTCTGTTGAAATACCTCCACACTGAAGAGCTGATTTTTTTGGTATTTTCACCAGGCATGTCAACGGCCATATTCCTCCCACGGACAACAGGTGTCTCCCCGGGAGCCTGACTTAAACAAACCACCTCACCATCAGAATCCTCCTGGTCAATTTCCTCCCCAGCGCCAGCAACACCCATATCCTCCTCATCCTGGTGTACTTCAACACTGACATCTTCAATCTGACTATCAGGAACTGGACTGCGGGTGCTCCTTCCAGCACTTGCAGGGGGCGTGCAAATGGTGGAAGGCGCATGCTCTTCACGTCCAGTGTTGGGAAGGTCAGGCATCGCAACCGACACAATTAGACTCTCCTTGTGGATTTGGGATTTCGAAGAACGCACAGTTCTTTGCGGTGCTTTTGCCAGCTTGAGTCTTTTCAGTTTTCTAGCGAGAGGCTGAGTGCTTCCATCCTCATGTGAAGCTGAACCACTAGCCATGAACATAGGCCAGGGCCTCAGCCGTTCTTTGCCACTCCGTGTGGTAAATGGCATATTGGCAAGTTTACGCTTCTCCTCCGACAATTTTATTTTAGGTTTTGGAGTCCTTTTTTTACTGATATTTGGTGTTTTGGATTTGACATGCTCTGTACTATGACATTGGGCATCGGCCTTGGCAGACGACGTTGCTGGCATTTCATCGTCTCGGCCATGACTAGTGGCAGCAGCTTCAGCACGAGGTGGAAGTGGATCTTGATCTTTCCCTAATTTTGGAACCTCAACATTTTTGTTCTCCATATTTTAATAGGCACAACTAAAAGGCACCTCAGGTAAACAATGGAGATGGATGGATACTAGTATACTTATGGATGGACTGCCGAGTGCCGACACAGAGGTAGCTACAGCCGTGGACTAACGTACTGTGTCTGCTGCTAATATAGACTGGATGATTGATAATGAGATGAAATCAATATATATATGTATGTATATATAATATCACTAGTACTGCAGCCGGACAGGTAGATAATATATTTATTAGGTAATGATGACTGATGACGGACCTGCTGGACACTGTCAGCTCAGCAGCACCGCAGACTGCTACAGTAAGCTACTATACTATAGTAGTATGTACAAAGAAGAAAGAAAAAAAAAAACCACGGGTAGGTGGTATACAATTATGGATGGACTGCCGAGTGCCGACACAGAGGTAGCTACAGCCGTGGACTAACGTACTGTGTCTGCTGCTAATATAGACTGGATGATTGATAATTAGATGAAATCGATATATATATGTATGTATATATAATATCACTAGTACTGCAGCCGGACAGGTAGATAATATATTTATTAGGTAATGATGACTGATGACGGACCTGCTGGACACTGTCAGCTCAGCAGCACCGCAGACTGCTACAGTAAGCTACTATACTATAGTAGTATGTACAAAGAAGAAAGAAAAAAAAAACCACGGGTAGGTGGTATACAATTATGGATGGACTGCCGAGTGCCGACACAGAGGTAGCTACAGCCGTGGACTAACGTACTGTGTCTGCTGCTAATATAGACTGGATGATTGATAATTAGATGAAATCAATATATATATATGTATGTATATATAATATCACTAGTACTGCAGCCGGACAGGTAGATAATATATTTATTAGGTAATGATGGCTGATGACGGACCTGCTGGACACTGTCAGCTCAGCAGCACCGCAGACTGCTACAGTAAGCTACTATACTATAGTAGTATGTACAAAGAAGAAAGAAAAAAAAAAAACCACGGCTAGGTGGTATACAATTATGGCTGGACTGCTGAGTGCCGACACAGAGGTAGCTACAGCCGTGGACTAACGTACTGTGTCTGCTGCTAATATAGACTGGATGATTGATAATGAGATGAAATCAATATATATATGTATGTATATATAATATCACTAGTACTGCAGCCGGACAGGTAGATAATATATTTATTAGGTAATGATGACTGATGACGGACCTGCTGGACACTGTCAGCTCAGCAGCACCGCAGACTGCTACAGTAAGCTACTATACTATAGTAGTATGTACAAAGAAGAAAGAAAAAAAAAAAAACCACGGGTAGGTGGTATACAATTATGGATGGACTGCTGAGTGCCGACACAGAGGTAGCTACAGCCGTGGACCAACGTACTGTGTCTGCTGCTAATATAGACTGGATGATTGATAATGAGATGAAATCAATATATATATGTATGTATATATATAATATCACTAGTACTGCAGCCGGACAGGTAGATAATATATTTATTAGGTAATGATGACTGATGACGGACCTGCTGGACACTGTCAGCTCAGCAGCACCGCAGACTGCTACAGTAAGCTACTATACTCTATAGTAGTATGTACAAAGAAGAAAGAAAAAAAAAACCCACGGGTAGGTGGTATACAATTATGGATGGACTGCCGAGTGCCGACACAGAGGTAGCTACAGCCGTGGACTAACGTACTGTGTCTGCTGCTAATATAGACTGGATGATTGATAATGAGATGAAATCAATATATATATGTATGTATATATAATATCACTAGTACTGCAGCCGGACAGGTAGATAATATATTTATTAGGTAATGATGACTGATGACGGACCTGCTGGACACTGTCAGCTCAGCAGCACCGCAGACTGCTACAGTAAGCTACTATACTCTATAGTAGTATGTACAAAGAAGAAAGAAAAAAAAAACCACGGGTAGGTGGTATACAATTATGGATGGACTGCCGAGTGCCGACACAGAGGTAGCTACAGCCGTGGACTAACGTACTGTGTCTGCTGCTAATATAGAGTCTAGACTGGATGATAAATTATTGATAATGAGATGAAATCAATATAATATCACTAGTACTGCAGCCGGACAGGTACTATATATATTTATTATGTAATGACTGATGACGGACCTGCTGGACACTGTCAGGTCAGCACAGCACCGCAGACTGCTACAGTAAGCTACTATAGTAGTATGTATAAAGAAGAATGAAAAAAAAAAAAACCACGGGTAGGTGGTATACAATATTATATATATATATATATATATATATTATATACAATTATATATATATATATATATATATATATTAAACTGGTGGTGATTGATTATTAAACTGGTGGTCACTTCAGGACAGGTCACGTTGCAACTTGCAACTAGTACTCCGAGGCCTAAGCAGACAATCACAAAATATATTATTATACTGGTGGTCAGTGTGGTCACAACAATGGCAGTGTGGCACTGACTCTGGCAGCAAAAGTGTGCACTGTACGTTATATGTACTCCTGAGTCCTGCTCTCAGACTCTAACTGCTCCCCACTGTCAGTGTCTCCCCCACAAGTCAGATAATACACTTACAGTCACACTATCTAATCTATAAATATCACTTCAGCAAGTAGTATAGTAGTATACAGTAGTACTCCTCCTAATAATGCTCCCCGAAAATACTGTGTCTCTCTCTTCTCTAAACGGAGAGGACGCCAGCCACGTCCTCTCCCTATGACTCTCAATGCACGTGTGAAAATGGCGGCGACGCGCGGCTCCTTATATAGAATCCGAGTCTCGCGATAGAATCCGAGCCTCGCGAGAATCCGACAGCGTGATGATGACGTTCGGGCGCGCTCGGGTTAGCCGAGCAAGGCGGGAAGATCCGAGCCTGCTCGGACCCGTGTAAAAAAACTGAAGTTCGAGCGGGTTCGGATTCAGAGGAACCGAACCCGCTCATCTCTACTGGAAATGAGTGGAAATTATTGTTATTGAGGTTAATAATACCGTAGGAGCAAAATTGCCCCCAAATTCTGTGATTTTAGATGTTTTTATGGTTTTTAAAAAAATCATCCAGACCCAAAACCAAACCAAAACCAAAACACAAAAAGGGTGGTTTTGGCAAAACCAAGCCAAAACCAAAGCACAAAAGTGGAATTAGAATCAAAACCAAAATACAAAACACGAAAAGTGCCCGCTGCACATCTCTAGTAACATGTGAGTTTACATGTACTTGCAAAATGTGCGAGTTTAGGACAAAACTTGCACATTTGTACTAACTGAGAACCCAATACATCCCGCCGATAGTGTTCACTCCCGATTTGTTGGAGATGATACTGTAATAATATGATTAGAAGTGAGATCCGAGCATTTCAGGATGAAATGCGGATGGACTGGGTATTTAAGGAGTCAAAGGAGAAGTGTAATTTAGGCTGCTTTTAGGATAGTTTGGGTGCATGACTGCATGTACATTCTTTTGTGCTGCTGTTCCTCTTGAAAAAGGTCTCTTGAGACCGAAATGCCAAGAAATTATATACTGGATATGTGAGGATTAAACTTTTTTGCCACTTTTGAATATAAATGCCAGTGAGTGCCCATCTTTACTTGTATGAATGCCTGGGTTCTGAGCTGGATTATAGTGGGAGTCACCCCATGACTGGGTTCTGAGCTGGATTACAGTGGGAGTCACCCCATGCAGAAGAAATCAGCACTCTAAACTTATTAGCAATTTCTCAAGCCAAGGAAATAAAAAATTGCTGAATATTGGTAATAATAAACCAGTGTATTAAAGAGAATTATATGTTCTTTGGAGTGTCGTTCTCTCCTTCTGCATTAACCATTAATATTTGACTAAGAATCTTTAATATTTACTATGCTATGGTTAAAATTTAGTCTCGTCCCCCCCATCCCCCTATGCATGCCGTTTTAAGTGCCCCGGGCCCACCAAAGCCGTAATTTAGCTTTGTGGTGGTTACTAGACACACTCAATAGGCAGTGCTAGACACACCCCTCTGGCGGTGCACACCCAAATAAATGTGCTGTGTATGCCTATGCAGAGATCCTTATGGCTACATTCAATTTCAAATAAAGTTTCTCATGACCACTTATATGGATATACTTGTGGGCACAACGCAATAAATGAACAAGCCCTGAAAGGTTTTAGTATGTTTCCATCAACAGGTAGGTCCTACTGACTAACAATGCTTAAGTGGAGGAGTACGCGTCCATTGTAACACAATTTCCCTGACGAGCATTTTCAAAAGTAGGCAAGTATGTTCTAGAGCAGGCCTGGCCAACCTGTGGCTCTCCAGCTGTTGTGAAACTACAAGTCCCAGCATGCCCTGCCACATTTTTAGCATTCTCTAATAATAAAACTGTGGCAGGGCATGCTGGGATTTGTAGTTTCACAACAGCTGGAGAGCCAAAGGTTTGCCAGGCCTGTTCTAGAGAGACAAACTGGGGGGAGAAAGGACTGTCCTATACAAAGGATTATACTAGTGTTATTAGTGTATTGTATGCAGAGAAGGATGGGGTATTAATGCTGCATTAGTACTGTATATTACGTAGATATAAACTCAAAACAAATAATCACATAAAATGTTACTTAATTGTGATAGACGAACTTTGCCTGCCTCACGAGACCAGGACATTTATCTTTTTCACAAAATAATGTTAGTACAGTTTTTTTCCTGCAAATGTGTCTTTCTCTTCTCTTTCTTCTTACAGGGTACTTTCCCCCCACTGTGTGCTATTCCCGTAATGTGTACCTCCATTGGTTGCACACCCTGCCAGCAGTAACCTATGCAGTGCGCCCCACATGGCTGCCTCGGATGGTTCCCCTGTGGGCGGGGTGTGCTTCATTTGGATCTTTCCATGCAGGGTATAGCATACGCCTACACACGTGTCAGTTCTCCCATACATGCATTTGGCCCCTGTATGGCTCATCTCCCACAGTGTAACCTTGTAGTGCGCCCAACATGGCTGCCTTATCTGGGGCGCTTGTGGATGGGATGAAAAATGCGTGGACCTGATGTTTCTATTGGAACCCTACTCTGAACTTAAGGACTCTGCAATCTCCCCATTTTGTGTTCTCTTCTAGGGGTGGACTATTCCACCGTGGGTAATCCTACGCAGTGCGCCTAAGATGGCTGCTGCACCTGGTGCCTTGTGATGGTGGAATACACAACCCCTGGAGGTTATTACTCAAAATGCCTACACCAATCATGCATTATTCTTTCTGTGTCTTTGTCTGTGTGGTTTATAGAGATGAGCGGGTTCGGTTTCTCTGAATCCGAACCCGCCAGAACTTCATGTTTTTTTTCACGGATCCGAGCGACTCGGATCTTCCCGCCTTGCTCAGTTAACCCGAGCGCGCCCGAACGTCATCATGACGCTGTCGGATTCTCGCGAGGCTCGGATTCTATCGCGAGACTCGGATTCTATATAAGGAGCCGCGCGTCGCCGCCATTTTCACACGTGCATTGAGATTGATAGGGAGAGGACGTGGCTGGCGTCCTCTCCGTTTAGACACTTGATTTACTAATTTTGGGGAGCATTAGGAGTACTCAGTAGTGTACAGTGCAGAGTTTTGCTGATAGTGACCAGTGACTGACCACCACTTTTATTTATAATCCGTTCTCTGCCTGAAAAAAGCGATACACAGCACACAGTGACTCAGTCACATACCATATCTGTGTGCACTGCTCAGGCTCAGGCCAGTGTGCTGCATCATCTATTATCTATATATAATATTATATATCTGTCTGACTGCTCAGCTCACACAGCTTATAATTGTGGGGGAGACTGGGGAGCACTACTGCAGTGCCAGTTATAGGTTATAGCAGGAGCCAGGAGTACATAATATATTATATAGTGAGTGACCACCAGACACACAGTGCAGTTTATTTAATATATCCGTTCTCTGCCTGAAAAAAGCGATACACACAGTGACTCAGTCAGTCACATACCATATCTGTGTGCACTGCTCAGGCTCAGGCCAGTGTGCTGCATCATCTATATATATTATATATCTGTCTGACTGCTCAGCTCACACAGCTTATAATTGTGGGGGAGACTGGGGAGCACTACTGCAGTGCCAGTTATAGGTTATAGCAGGAGCCAGGAGTACATAATATTATATTAAAATTAAACAGTGCACACTTTTGCTGCAGGAGTGCCACTGCCAGTGTGACTAGTGACCAGTGACCTGACCACCAGTATATATAATATTAGTAGTATACTATCTCTTTATCAACCAGTCTATATTAGCAGCAGACACAGTACAGTGCGGTAGTTCACGGCTGTGGCTACCTCTGTGTCGGCACTCGGCAGCCCGTCCATAATTGTATATACCACCTAACCGTGGTTTTTTTTTCTTTCTTTATACATACATACTAGTTACGAGTATACTATCTCTTTATCAACCAGTCTATATATTAGCAGCAGACACAGTACAGTGCGGTAGTTCACGGCTGTGGCTACCTCTGTGTCGGCACTCGGCAGCCCGTCCATAATTGTATATACCACCTAACCGTGGTTTTTTTTTCTTTCTTTATACATACATACTAGTTACGAGTATACTATCTCTTTATCAACCAGTCTATATATTAGCAGCAGACACAGTACAGTGCGGTAGTTCACGGCTGTGGCTACCTCTGTGTCGGCACTCGGCAGCCCGTCCATAATTGTATATACCACCTAACCGTGGTTTTTTTTTCTTTCTTTATACATACATACTAGTTACGAGTATACTATCTCTTTATCAACCAGTCTATATATTAGCAGCAGACACAGTACAGTGCGGTAGTTCACGGCTGTGGCTACCTCTGTGTCGGCACTCGGCAGCCCGTCCATAATTGTATACTAGTATCCAATCCATCCATCTCCATTGTTTACCTGAGGTGCCTTTTAGTTGTGCCTATTAAAATATGGAGAACAAAAATGTTGAGGTTCCAAAATTAGGGAAAGATCAAGATCCACTTCCACCTCGTGCTGAAGCTGCTGCCACTAGTCATGGCCGAGACGATGAAATGCCAGCAACGTCGTCTGCCAAGGCCGATGCCCAATGGCATAGTACAGAGCATGTCAAAACCAAAACACCAAATATCAGTAAAAAAAGGACTCCAAAACCTAAAATAAAATTGTCGGAGGAGAAGCGTAAACTTGCCAATATGCCATTTACCACACGGAGTGGCAAGGAACGGCTGAGGCCCTGGCCTATGTTCATGGCTAGTGGTTCAGCTTCACATGAGGATGGAAGCACTCAGCCTCTCGCTAGAAAACTGAAAAGACTCAAGCTGGCAAAAGCACCGCAAAGAACTGTGCGTTCTTTGAAATCCCAAATCCACAAGGAGAGTCCAATTGTGTCGGTTGCGATGCCTGACCTTCCCAACACTGGACGTGAAGAGCATGCGCCTTCTACCATTTGTACGCCCCCTGCAAGTGCTGGAAGGAGCACCCGCAGTCCAGTTCCTGATAGTCAGATTGAAGATGTCAGTGTTGAAGTACACCAGGATGAGGAGGATATGGGTGTTGCTGGCGCTGGGGAGGAAATTGACCAGGAGGATTCTGATGGTGAGGTGGTTTGTTTAAGTCAGGCACCCGGGGAGACACCTGTTGTCCGTGGGAGGAATATGGCCGTTGACATGCCAGGTGAAAATACCAAAAAAATCAGCTCTTCGGTGTGGAGGTATTTCACCAGAAATGCGGACAACAGGTGTCAAGCCGTGTGTTCCCTTTGTCAAGCTGTAATAAGTAGGGGTAAGGACGTTAACCACCTCGGAACATCCTCCCTTATACGTCACCTGCAGCGCATTCATAATAAGTCAGTGACAAGTTCAAAAACTTTGGGTGACAGCGGAAGCAGTCCACTGACCAGTAAATCCCTTCCTCTTGTAACCAAGCTCACGCAAACCACCCCACCAACTCCCTCAGTGTCAATTTCCTCCTTCCCCAGGAATGCCAATAGTCCTGCAGGCCATGTCACTGGCAAGTCTGACGAGTCCTCTCCTGCCTGGGATTCCTCCGATGCATCCTTGCGTGTAACGCCTACTGCTGCTGGCGCTGCTGTTGTTGCCGCTGGGAGTCGATGGTCATCCCAGAGGGGAAGTCGTAAGCCCACTTGTACTACTTCCAGTAAGCAATTGACTGTTCAACAGTCCTTTGCGAGGAAGATGAAATTTCACAGCAGTCATCCTACTGCAAAGCGGATAACTGAGTCCTTGACAACTATGTTGGTGTTAGACGTGCGTCCGGTATCCGCCGTTAGTTCACAGGGAACTAGACAATTTATTGAGGCAGTGTGCCCCCGTTACCAAATACCATCTAGGTTCCACTTCTGTAGGCAGGCGATACCGAGAATGTACACGGACGTCAGAAAAAGACTCACCAGTGTCCTAAAAAATGCAGTTGTACCCAATGTCCACTTAACCACGGACATGTGGACAAGTGGAGCAGGGCAGGGTCAGGACTATATGACTGTGACAGCCCACTGGGTAGATGTATGGACTCCCGCCGCAAGAACAGCAGCGGCGGCACCAGTAGCAGCATCTCGCAAACGCCAACTCTTTCCTAGGCAGGCTACGCTTTGTATCACCGCTTTCCAGAATACGCACACAGCTGAAAACCTCTTACGGCAACTGAGGAAGATCATCGTGGAATGGCTTACCCCAATTGGACTCTCCTGTGGATTTGTGGCATCGGACAACGCCAGCAATATTGTGTGTGCATTAAATATGGGCAAATTCCAGCACGTCCCATGTTTTGCACATACCTTGAATTTGGTGGTGCAGAATTTTTTAAAAAACGACAGGGGCGTGCAAGAGATGCTGTCGGTGGCCAGAAAAATTGCGGGACACTTTCGGCGTACAGGCACCACGTACAGAAGACTGGAGCACCACCAAAAACTACTGAACCTGCCCTGCCATCATCTGAAGCAAGAAGTGGTAACGAGGTGGAATTCAACCCTCTATATGCTTCAGAGGTTGGAGGAGCAGCAAAAGGCCATTCAAGCCTATACAATTGAGCACGATATAGTAGGTGGAATGCACCTGTCTCAAGCGCAGTGGAGAATGATTTCAACATTGTGCAAGGTTCTGATGCCCTTTGAACTTGCCACACGTGAAGTCAGTTCATACACTGCCAGCCTGAGTCAGGTCATTCCCCTCATCAGGCTTTTGCAGAAGAAGCTGGAGGCATTGAAGAAGGAGCTAAAAGGGAGCGATTCCGCTAGGCATGTGGGACTTGTGGATGCAGCCCTTAATTCGCTTAACAAGGATTCACGGGTGGTCAATCTGTTGAAATCAGAGCACTACATTTTGGCCACCGTGCTCGATCCTAGATTTAAAGCCTACCTTGGATCTCTCTTTCCGGCAGACACAGGTCTGCTGGGGTTGAAAGACCTGCTGGTGACAAAATTGTCAAGTCAAGCGGAACGCGACCTGTCAACATCTCCTCCTTCACATTCTCCCGCAACTGGGGGTGCGAGGAAAAGGCTCAGAATTCCGAGCCCACCCGCTGGCGGTGATGCAGGGCAGTCTGGAGCGACTGCTGATGCTGACATCTGGTCCGGACTGAAGGACCTGACAACGATTACGGACATGTCGTCTACTGTCACTGCATATGATTCTCTCAACATTGATAGAATGGTGGAGGATTATATGAGTGACCGCATCCAAGTAGGCACGTCACACAGTCCGTACTTATACTGGCAGGAAAAAGAGGCAATTTGGAGGCCCTTGCACAAACTGGCTTTATTCTACCTAAGTTGCCCTCCCACAAGTGTGTACTCCGAAAGAGTGTTTAGTGCCGCCGCTCACCTTGTCAGCAATCGGCGTACGAGGTTACATCCAGAAAATGTGGAGAAGATGATGTTCATTAAAATGAATTATAATCAATTCCTCCGCGGAGACATTGACCAGCAGCAATTGCCTCCACAAAGTACACAGGGAGCTGAGATGGTGGATTCCAGTGGGGACGAATTGATAATCTGTGAGGAGGGGGATGTACACGGTGATATATCGGAGGGTGAAGATGAGGTGGACATCTTGCCTCTGTAGAGCCAGTTTGTGCAAGGAGAGATTAATTGCTTCTTTTTTGGGGGGGGTCCAAACCAACCCGTCATATCAGTCACAGTCGTGTGGCAGACCCTGTCACTGAAATGATGGGTTGGTTAAAGTGTGCATGTCCTGTTTTGTTTATACAACATAAGGGTGGGTGGGAGGGCCCAAGGACAATTCCATCTTGCACCTCTTTTTTCTTTTCTTTTTCTTTGCATCATGTGCTGATTGGGGAGGGTTTTTTTGGAAGGGACATCCTGCGTGACACTGCAGTGCCACTCCTAGATGGGCCCGGTGTTTGTGTCGGCCACTAGGGTCGCTAATCTTACTCACACAGTCAGCTACCTCATTGCGCCTCTTTTTTTCTTTGCGTCATGTGCTGTTTGGGGAGGGTTTTTTGGAAGGGCCATCCTGCGTGACACTGCAGTGCCACTCCTAGATGGGCCCGGTGTTTGTGTCGGCCACTAGGGTCGCTAATCTTACTCACACAGCTACCTCATTGCGCCTCTTTTTTTCTTTGCGTCATGTGCTGTTTGGGGAGGGTTTTTTGGAAGGGACATCCTGCGTGACACTGCAGTGCCACTCCTAGATGGGCCCGGTGTTTGTGTCGGCCACTAGGGTCGCTTATCTTACTCACACAGCGACCTCGGTGCAAATTTTAGGACTAAAAATAATATTGTGAGGTGTGAGGTATTCAGAATAGACTGAAAATGAGTGTAAATTATGGTTTTTGAGGTTAATAATACTTTGGGATCAAAATGACCCCCAAATTCTATGATTTAAGCTGTTTTTTTAGTGTTTTTTGAAAAAAACACCAGAATCCAAAACACACCCGAATCCGACAAAAAAAATTCGGTGAGGTTTTGCCAAAACGCGTTCGAACCCAAAACACGGCCGCGGAACCGAACCCAAAACCAAAACACAAAACCCGAAAAATTTCAGGCGCTCATCTCTAGCACTGGTTTATCTTTTGATGTAATGCTTAAATCTTCTGTATTATGTGCATTATGTGAGTTCTAGTTGGCGCCGCGGATGGCTGCCTCGGTGCTGCTCTGCCAAGCAGCCTTAGTTTTTAGTCTTAAATGTATAATATGTCTACTGTACAGTTGCATATGTGCAGTATGAACTCATATGTGTAATGTTTGTAATGTATGCTACATTTTTTTCCTCCATGTTGCTGCTTGGCGATGCATTGTACCACAAAGAATTCCTAGTGTACGTGAGTACACCTGGCCAATAAAGCTGATTCTGATTCTGATTCTGAGTCCGGATCCGAGCCAGGCTCGGATTTTCCCTCTTGACTCGGAAACCCGAACGTGGCAAAACGTCATCATCCCGCTGTCGGATTCTCGCGGGATTTGGATTCCATATAAGGAGACGCGCGTCGCGGCCAATTTCGCTTCGGTCTCGGAGAGTGAGAGGACGTGTATTCAGTGTGCTCAGTGTCTGTTTATTGGGGCGGGAAAGTGGGGTAAAAAGTGTTGTGCTGCTCAGTCCAGTCCATATATCCAGTGTAGCTGTAAAGTGGTGCTGTGTTGTGCAGACCAGTCCAGTGTAGTCAGTGTATTGTGCTGTATCAGTCCAGCCATTCACAGTGTTGGTGTTCTCTGCTGCCATATATCCAGTGTAGCTGTATAAAGTGGTGCTGTGTTATGCAGACCAGTGACGATATACGCTGCTGCTATATATATCCACTGCTGCAGCATAACAATTATAACAACCTGTTGGGCTGCATCAGAGCAGTGGTAGTGTCCTGTGTTATCAGTAATTCCAGTGACGATATACGCTGCTGCTATATATATCCACTGCTGCAGTTTAATAATTATAACAACCTGTTGGGCTGCATCAGAGCAGTGGTAGTGTCCTGTGTCATCAGTAATTCCAGTGACGATATACGCTGCTGCTATATATCCACTGCTGCAGTATAACAATTATAACAACCTGTTGGGCTGCATCAGAGCAGTGGTAGTGTCCTGTGTCATCAGTAATTCCAGTGACGATATACGCTGCTGCTATATATATCCACTGCTGCAGTATTGGCCAGTCTCAGTTAATCCTATTAAAGGTCAAGATAAACATGGACCCATCTGTATAACTCCCAAAAAATAATGGAGAACAACAATTTCTGCTGCGGAGTACACTGGGCTCCACAAGTCTGGACAAAGGGGTGTAGAGTAGGATCTTGATCCGAGGCACCAACAGGCTCAAAGCTTTGACCTTCTTCCCAAGATGCATAGCGCCGCCTCCTATATCACCCCTCCTCCCAGCACAGGAGCTCAGTTTGTTAGTTGGTGCTGCAGTAAGCAGGCACTTAACAGAGGGGCTGCTCCAAACAGCCCTGAGAAAAGCTTTTTATGAGGTAAAAAGTGAAGACTTCAAGGGCAGCAGCGGTGGTAAATGTCTTGTGACATTCACTGCTGCAGCTCCAGCTCTCCCTAGCGGCGCTGTACACTCCCGAGCCCTGGTTGCCGGGTACCTACAGTGGAGGCTCCGGTTTTCTTCATGTTAGACACACACAGCTGGGGCTCTCCAGGATCGCGTGGCCGGGCTTCGGGAGGTGGTAAGTTGGTCCCGCTCGCGGGACCCGGGCTTTATCACGATCCGGCGCGGTCAGTGGGATGCGGGCCGCGCGCGCTGGCGGTGGACACTGTGGATACAGGCGATCCCACTAGATCACCAGGGCATGGGCGCAGGTCAGGTTTTCTCTTAAAACCGATTTTAATATCGCCCACAGTACCCCGTGGTTTTGCCAGCAAGGGGGATAAGACTTAGACCTGAAGCCCCTCCCCCAGCCCCAGGGCGCCATTTCCAGCAAGTGTTCCCGCCCTGGAGCTGCATTTCTGTCTTTTCCTCACTCCCTGTCAGTGTCTGCGGCGCCATTACTCCTCAGTTCACTATTCCTGGGACTGCTTGGGCAAATCCTCCTAAGTAAAGCCGCCTGGTTGTCAGCGCTGTGCCTTTACATGACACTTAAGTATTCTACCTTCCTTTTTAGTCAGTGTTAGTAAGAAAGAGTGCATTTAGTCAGGGGTTTATAGTACAATTACCCTGTGATATACATCCAGTTTCTTACTGTGTAGTGTTATATCTATTGACTATATAGCTGTGTAAGCTAGTCCAGTGCAGTATTATTGTCTGTAATAACCTCTGCATTGTACAAACTGTGGCTATCTGTGTGTGCATTTGATAGCTGAGTGGTGTCCATCTCGTGTCTTTCACTCAACTTGCTACCCCTATATTCTATAACCTGAGGGGGCTTGGTGCGTCAGGTGTTATTTAATATAGGATTTTCACAAAGATATACTATATTACGTATTTTTCTCTGTGATTTAGTCACCATATCTCTCCTTTAACTCTGCTGGTGCTGACTACACTGCGCAGGGGTTTGGGTTTAGGGATATAGTGCTGCTAATAACTGTACTGTGTTACCTCATACTGCAAGTTATATCATGTCTGCTTCTGAGGGTAACGGTTCTGGGGCGGAACCCCATGCTGGTGTTGCTGAAGCCACAGGCACATATTGGGAGAATATAGCAGCTGTGGGCTCTGGTTCTGGGGGTTCCTTGCCCCCCAGTGGGACTGTGGCAACGGAGGCACATACTGACCCTCCGTGGGCCGCTTTTTCCACGCTTCTGCATATGCTATTACATAAACTAACACCCCCTATGGGACCCCCAATGCCGGTACAACCGTATGTGGTCCCTGCAGCTAACCCGCCGTGGGTGGACGATTTATCTGCTCAATTAAAGAAGTTGAACCAGTCCCTGACTACTAAAAAGTCTGACCAACGCTCGCCTAAGTCCAAGAGGTCCTCTAAGCGAGCGCTCGACTCCTCACAATCCACTGCTGTCACTGACATCTCGTCTGATGAAGACAGCACATACACTGACCCCACAGGTTCTGACTCAGATACGGCTGATGGGTAGGGTAGTTCACATGTGGATGTTCCTGATCTTTTAGAGGCTATTAAGTTAATTCTGCAGATTACGGATGATCCCGAGCCATCCGTTCCTCCTAAGAAACCAGATAGGTTCAAGCGTCAGAAGGTGATTAAACAAGTTTAACCTCACTCTGACCACCTAGTGGATATACGTCAGGAACCCTGGCAAAGACCGGGTACGAAGTTTGTGCCTCAAAAGAAGATGCTCGCGCTAGAGCTGTCTAAGAATTGGGAAACGCCTCCTCCAGTAGAGTCACATGTGGCTAGGATGGTGGTTTCCTCAGCTCTACCTGTCACTACCGTCACGTCTCTAAAAGAGCCTACGGATAAACGTGTCGAGGGTTGTCTAAAAGCGATTTACACCCTCACGGGTGCTGCACAAAGGCCCACTATTGCAGCTACATGGGCGGCAGAGGCTATTGAAGCATGGGCCTTGGAGTTAGAAGCTGAAATCTCCTCTGACCATGCTAGACAATGCTTGTCATATATTGTCACAGCTTCTCGCTATATTAAAGAGGCGGCTTCTGATGCCGGTATCCTAGCAGCCAAGGCCTCTACTACGTCAGTCCTGGCTCGCAGCATATTGTGGCTGAGATCCTGGTCTGTGGATCTGGACTCTAGAAAAACCCTGGAGGTACTCCCTTTCAAGGAGTATATTCTGTTTGGGGAGGACTTAAATAAGATAGTGGCTGACTTGGCTACTGCCAAAACTGCCTGTCTGCCTAATACAGCTCCTTCTGTGTCGAAGGCCAAAGGCACGTCCTTTCGCCCCTTTCGTCCTTCAGGTAAAGCAAAAGGTCAGGCCCGCACTTCCAAACCTGGTAAGCCGAAGCCCAAAAGAGCCTGGGCTGCCCGTCAGCCAGCAGCCAAGACCGATAAGCCTGCCGCATGACGGGGCGGGCCTCCCCCTGCGGGATCCCAGGGTGGGGGGCCGGCTTCTAGGGTATACCCAGGAATGGTTGAAGACCACTTCAGATGCCTGGGTATGGGAAGTCGTCACTCGAGGTTACGCCATAGACTTCAAAAACCGACCCCCTCATCGATTTTGCCAGACAGACGTCCCGTCGGACCAGACAAAGGCAAACACTCTGCATTCGGTGGTACAGACCCTCCTGGATACAGGAGTCGTAGTACAGGTGCCTCTTGCTCAGAGGGGCCGGGGGTACTATTCTCCGCTGTTTCTAGTCCCAAAACCGAATGGGTCCTCCCGGCCCATTCTCAACCTCAAGGCGCTGAACAAGTTTGTGAAGGTTTCCAAGTTCCGTATGGAAACCCTTCGCTCTATAGTTCTGGCCTTGGAACCTGGGGACTACATGGTCTCCCTGGACATACAGGATGCTTACCTGCATATTCCTATAGCAGTGTCACATCAACAATACCTGAGGTTTGCTATTGGCAACCTCCATTACCAGTTTCGGGCGTTACCTTTTGGTTTAACAACGGCTCCGCGAGTCTTCACCAAAGTTATGGCGGTGATGACGGTGGTACTCCGCCGTCAAGGGGTCAGGATACTGCCGTATCTGGATGACTTGTTAATCCTGGCAAATTCCCCAGATCTTCTCCTGCGTCATCTGGATATGACGGTCCGGTTTCTACAAACCTACGGGTGGCTCATCAACTGGAAGAAATCCTCCCTGGTCCCTGGTCAGAGCATGGTGCATCTGGGAACGCTGTTGGACACTCACAACCAGAGGTTGTTCTTGTCTCAGGAGAAAGTTCGGAAACTTCAGGACAGGATTCGTTGCTTCCTTTCTCGTCCGCAAAAGTCGATACATTCGTCAATGCAGGTGCTGGGCCTCATGGTGTCAGCATTCAACATGGTGGAGTATGTTCAATTCCATTCTCGCCCCCTCCAGAAGCTGATTCTAGCCAAGTGGGACGGCCTGCCTCACCGGATCAGGTCTCACATGATCTCTTTGACTCCGGAGGTCCGTCTGTCACTGCTCTGGTGGCTCCTGGACCGACAATTGTGCAGAGGCCGTCCCTTCTGGATATCCAACTGGGTCCTGTTGACGACAGATGCCAGTCTAAGAGGTTGGGGCGCGGTGCTGGAGCAGCACTCCTTGCAGGGTCGGTGGACCAAGGAGGAATCTCTCCTCTCGATCAACATTCTGGAATTGAATCATCAAGGCGGCACTGTTTGGCAATGAAAGAAGCCTAACGGATTCTACGTTGGGCAGAACGCCATCTACCGGCAATATCGGCAATATTCATTCCGGGAGTTCTGAATTGGGAAGCGGACTCAGTCGTCAGGACGTGCATGCCGGCGAGTGGGGCCTCCATCCAGAAGTGTTTCAACTCCTCGTGGAAAGGTGGGGCCTTCCAGATGTGGATCTGATGGCGTCTCTCGACACAATCACAAGGTTCCGGTCTTCGGAGCAAGGACAAGGGATCCTCAAGCAGCATTTGTGGATGCATTGGCAGTGCCATGGAGGTTTCGGCTGCCGTACGTGTTCCCTCCGGTGTCACTCCTGCCCAGGGTATTTCGGAAGTTCAAGCAAGAAAAAGGAAATCTGCTTCTCATAGCTCCGGCGTGGCCCAGACGGCACTGGTTCTCAGACCTGCAAGGCCTATCGTCAGAGCGTCCACTTCTACTTCCACAACGCCCAGACCTCCTCGTTCAGGGCCCCTGTGTCTACCAGGACCTAGCCCGGCTGTCTTTGACGGCGTGGCTCTTGAAGCTTTCGTCTTAAGAGCTAAGGGTTTTTCTGAAGAGGTCATTAAAACTATGTTGCGGGCCCGGAAACCGTCCTCTGCTCAGATTTACCATCGGGTCTGGCATTCCTACTTTGTTTGGTGCGCATCTAATCATTATGACGCTTCCAAGTTTAGTACAGCCAAACTTTTGGCTTTTCTACAGCAGGGCCTAGATTTAGGCCTGCGTCTGGCCTCCCTCAAGGTTCATATTTCTGCCTTGTCGGTGTGGTTTCAGAGAAAAATTGCAACTTTACCTGATGTTCATACTTTCACTCAGGGTGTGTTGCGTATCCAACCTCCCTATGTCCCGCCTGTGGCTCCTTGGGACTTGTCGGTGGTTTTGGAGGCGTTGCAGGAGCCTCCATTTGAACCTCTTGGTTCAGCTGACCTTAAGTGGCTTTCCTTTAAGGTGGTGTTCTTGCTGGCTATTGCCTCTGCTAGAAGAGTGTCGGATTTGGTGCCTTGTCTTGTAGTTCCCCATATCTGATTTTTCACTGTGACCGGGCGGTTCTTAGGACTCGTCCCGGATATTTACCTAAGGTAGTTTCTTCGTTCCACCTTAATCAGGAGATTGTGGTTCCAGCTTTTGCCACTCCTGATTTGTCTCCCAAAGAGCGGTCTTTGGATGTGGTACGGGCTCTCCGTATCTATGTGAAGAGAACTGCTTCTATTCGAAAGACTGATTCTCTCTTTGTTTTGTTTGGATCTCACAAACGTGGCTGGTCTGCTCACAAGCAGACCCTGGCCAGGTGGATCAGAATGGTGATTGCGCATGCTTATGTGAAGGCTGGTCTATCAGCTCCTGTTCACATTACGGCCCATTCTACTCGGTCTGTTGGACCTTCTTGGGCGGCCCAACGTGATGCGACCCTTGGATCAATTGTGCAAGGCGGCTACGTGGTCCTCCGGGAACACGTTCATAAGGTTCTATGCCTTCGATACTGCCGCTTCCCAGGATGCTTCCTTTGGACGCCGGGTTCTTGTGCCCGCTACAGTGCGTCCCCTCCCATAAGGAACTGCTTTAGGACATCCCCATTGTCCAGACTTGTGGAGCCCAGTGTACCCCGCAGCAGAAAACGAGTTTTATGGTAAGAACTTACCCTTGTTAAAACTCTTTCTGCGAGGTACATTGGACTCCACAAGGTGCCCACCCTGACGCACTTAGCTTCTTTGGGTTGATATGGCATTAGCCGCTGACACTTCTCTTGCCGTGAGAGTGTGGTGTATGTGGCTACTAACCGTTGTCGTCTCTTTTCCTGCTACTGCATTGGGCTGGTTAACTAAACTGAGCTCCTGTGCTGGGAGGCGGGGTGATATAGGAGGCGGCGCTATGCAGCTTGGGAAGAAGGTCAAAGCTTTGAGCTTGTTGGTGCCTCGGATCAAGATCCTACTCTACACCCCATTGTCCAGACTTGTGAAGCCCAGTGTACCTCGCAGAAAGAGTTTTAACAAGGGTAAGTTCTTACCATAAAACTCGTTTTTGAGGAGAAAATAGGGAAAGATCAAGAAGAACCACTTCCTCCTAGTGCTGAAGCTGCTGCTACTAGCCATGAGATAGACGATGAAATGCCATCAATGTTGTCTGCCGACGCCGATGCCCAATGTGATAGTAGAGGGCATGTAAAATCCAAAAAGCCAAAGTTCAATAAAATTAACCAAAAAAATAAATTTAAATCATCTGAGGAGAAACGTAAACTTCCCAATATGCCATTTACTACACGGAGTGGCAAGGAACGGCTGAGGCCCTGGCCTATGTTCATGGCTAGTGGTTCAGCTTCACATGACGATGGAAGCCCTCATCCTCCTGCTAGAAAAATTAAAAGAGTTATGCTGGAAAGAGCACAGAAAAGAACTGTGCGCTCTGAGATGGTATCACAAATCCCCCAGGAGAGTCGTAGTGTGTCGACGGTTGCGATGCCTGACCTTCCAAACACTGGATGGGAAGAGGTGGCTCCTTCCACCATTTGCACGCCCCCTGCAAGTGCTGGAAGGAGCACCCACAGTCCAGTTCCTGATATTGAAATTGAAGATGTCACTGTTGAAGTACACCAGGATGAGGATATGGGTGTTGCTGGCGCTGAGGAGGAAGTTGACGATGAGGATTCTGATGGTGATGTGGTTTGTTTAAGTCAGGCACCGGGGGAGACACCTGTTGTCCTTGGGACGAAGAAGCCCATTGTGATGCCTGGGCAATCTACCAAAAATCCACCTCTTCGGTGTGGAATTATTTCTCCACAAATCCGGACAACAGGTGTCAAGCCGTGTGTTGCCTCTGTCAATCTGTAATAAGTAGGGGTAAGGATGTTAACCACCTAGGAACATCCTTTCTTATACGTCACCTGCTGCGCATTCATCAGAAGTCAGAGTCAAGTTCAAAAACTTTGGGTAAGAGCGTAAGCAGTCCACTGACACCTAAATCCCTTCTTTCTCCTGTAACCAAGCTACTGCAAGCCACACCACCAACTCCCTCAACGTCAACTTACTCCTCAGTCAAGAACGTCCGTATCCTGCAGGCCATGTCACTGTCAAGACTGAGGAGTCCTCTCCTAACCGGGATTCTTCCGTAGGATCCTTGAGTGTTACGCCTGCTGTTGCTGCCGCTGCTGTTGTTGCTGCTGGGAGTCGATTGTCATCCCAGAGGGGAAGTCGGAAGACCACTTGTACTACTTCCAGTAAGCAATTGACTGTCCAACAGTCCTTTGTGAGGAAGATGAAATATGAAAGCAGTCATCCGTTTGCAAAGCAGATAACTGAGGCCTTGACAGCTAAGTTGGAGTTAGAGGTGCGTCCGGTATAGAGATGAGCGGGTTCGGTTCCTCGGAATCCGAACCCGCCCGAACTTCAGTTTTTTTTACACGGGTCCGAGCGACTCGGATCTTCCCGCCTTGCTCGGTTAACCCGAGCGCGCCCGAACGTCATCATCACGCTGTCGGATTCTCGCAAGGCTCGGATTCTATCGCGAGACTCGGATTCTATATAAGGAGCCGCGCGTCGCCGCCATTTTCACACGTGCATTGAGATTCATAGGGAGAGGACGTGGCTGGCGTCCTCTCCGTTTATAGAGATTCGAGAAGAGAGTGAGACAGAGAGAGACACAGTAGTAATTTTGGGGAGCATTAGGAGGAGTACTACTACTACTAGTACTTGCTGAAGTGATAGAGATAGTGTGACTGTATTATCTGACTTGTGGGGGAGACACTGACAGTGGGGAGCAGTTAGAGTCTGAGAGCAGGACTCAGGACTCAGGAGTACATATAACATACAGTGCACACTTTTGCTGCCAGAGTGCCACACTGCCATTGTTTGTGACCACACTGACCACCAGTATAATATATATTGTGATTGTCTGCTTAGGACTCAGGAGTACTACTTGCAAGTTGCTGATAGTGTGACCAGTGACCTGACCACCAGTTTAATAATCACCACCAGTTTATGAGTTTAATATATATATATATATATATATATAATTGTATATAATATATATATAATATTGTATACCACCTAGCACCTACCCGTGTTTTTTTTTTTTCTTTCTTCTTTATACATACTACTATAGTAGCTTACTGTAGCAGTCTGCGGTGCTGCTGAGCTGACAGTGTCCAGCAGGTCCGTCATCAGTCATTACATAATAAATATATATACCTGTCCGGCTGCAGTACTAGTGATATTATATAATTATATATATATATATATATATATTGATTTCATCTCATTATCATCCAGTCTATATTATCAGCAGACACAGTACGTTAGTCCACGGCTGTAGCTACCTCTGTGTCGGCACTCGGCAGTCCATCCATAATTGTATACCACCTACCCGTGGTTTTTTTTTTTCTTTCTTCTTTATACATACTACTATAGTAGCTTACTGTAGCAGTCTGCGGTGCTGCTGAGCTGACAGTGTCCAGCAGGTCCGTCATCAGTCATTACATAATAAATATATATACCTGTCCGGCTGCAGTACTAGTGATATTATATATACATATATATTGATTTCATCTCATTATCATCCAGTCTATATTATCAGCAGACACAGTACGTTAGTCCACGGCTGTAGCTACCTCTGTGTCGGCACTCGGCAGTCCATCCATAATTGTATACCACCTACCCGTGGTTTTTTTTTTTCTTTCTTCTTTATACATACTACTATAGTAGCTTACTGTAGCAGTCTGCGGTGCTGCTGAGCTGACAGTGTCCAGCAGGTCCGTCATCAGTCATTACATAATAAATATATAAACCTGTCCGGCTGCAGTACTAGTGATATTATATATACATATATATTGATTTCATCTCATTATCATCCAGTCTATATTATCAGCAGACACAGTACGGTAGTCCACGGCTGTAGCTACCTCTGTGTCGGCACTCGGCAGTCCATCCATAATTGTATACCACCTACCCGTGGTTTTTTTTTTCTTTCTTCTTTATACATACTACTATAGTAGCTTACTGTAGCAGTCTGCGGTGCTGCTGAGCTGACAGTGTCCAGCAGGTCCGTCGTCAGTCATTACATAATAAATATATATACCTGTCCGGCTGCAGTACTAGTGATATTATATAAACATATATATTGATTTCATCTCATTATCATCCAGTCTATATTAGCAGCAGACACAGTACGGTAGTCCACGGCTGTAGCTACCTCTGTGTCGGCACTCGGCAGTCCATCCATAATTGTATACCACCTACCCGTGGTTTTTTTTTTCTTTCTTCTTTATACATACTACTATAGTAGCTTACTGTAGCAGTCTGCGGTGCTGCTGAGCTGACAGTGTCCAGCAGGTCCGTCATCAGTCATTACATAATAAATATATATACCTGTCCGGCTGCAGTACTAGTGATATTATATATACATATATATTGATTTCATCTCATTATCATCCAGTCTATATTAGCAGCAGACACAGTACGTTGGTCCACGGCTGTAGCTACCTCTGTGTCGGCACTCGGCAGTCCATCCATAATTGTATACCACCTACCCGTGGTTTTTCTTTTTCTTTCTTCTTTATACATACTACTATAGTAGCTTACTGTAGCAGTCTGCGGTGCTGCTGAGCTGACAGTGTCCAGCAGGTCCGTCATCAGTCATTACATAATAAATATATATACCTGTCCGGCTGCAGTACTAGTGATATTATATATACATATATATTGATTTCATCTCATTATCATCCAGTCTATATTATCAGCAGACACAGTACGGTAGTCCACGGCTGTAGCTACCTCTGTGTCGGCACTCGGCAGTCCATCCATAATTGTATACCACCTACCCGTGGTTTTTTTTTTCTTTCTTCTTTATACATACTACTATAGTAGCTTACTGTAGCAGTCTGCGGTGCTGCTGAGCTGACAGTGTCCAGCAGGTCCGTCATCAGTCATTACATAATAAATATATATACCTGTCCGGCTGCAGTACTAGTGATATTATATATACATATATATTGATTTCATCTCATTATCATCCAGTCTATATTATCAGCAGACACAGAACGGTAGTCCACGGCTGTAGCTACCTCTGTGTCGGCACTCGGCAGTCCATCCATAATTGTATACCACCTACCTGTGTTTTTTTTTTTTTTCTTCTTTATACATACTACTATAGTAGCTTACTGTAGCAGTCTGCGGTGCTGCTGAGCTGACAGTGTCCAGCAGGTCCGTCATCAGTCATTACATAATAAATATATATACCTGTCCGGCTGCAGTACTAGTGATATTATATATACATATATATTGATTTCATCTCATTATCATCCAGTCTATATTATCAGCAGACACAGTACGGTAGTCCACGGCTGTAGCTACCTCTGTGTCGGCACTCGGCAGTCCATCCATAAGTATTCTAGTATCCATCCATCTCCATTGTTTTCCTGAGGTGCCTTTTAGTTGTGCCTATTAAAATATGGAGAACAAAAATGTTGAGGTTCCAAAATTAGGGAAAGATCAAGATCCACTTCCACCTCGTGCTGAAGCTGCTGCCACTAGTCATGGCCGAGACGATGAAATGCCAGCAACGTCGTCTGCCAAGGCCGATGCCCAATGTCATAGTACAGAGCATGTAAAATCCAAAACACCAAATATCAGTAAAAAAAGGACTCCAAAACCTAAAATAAAATTGTCGGAGGAGAAGCGTAAACTTGCCAATATGCCATTTACCACACGGAGTGGCAAGGAACGGCTGAGGCCCTGGCCTATGTTCATGGCTAGTGGTTCAGCTTCACATGAGGATGGAAGCACTCAGCCTCTCGCTAGAAAAATGAAAAGACTCAAGATGGCAAAAGCAGTAGCACCGCAAAGAACTGTGCGTTCTTCGAAATCCCAAATCCACAAGGAGAGTCCGACTCCAATTGTGTCGGTTGCGATGCCTGACCTTCCCAACACTGGACGTGAAGAGCATGCGCCTTCCACCATTTGCACGCCCCCTGCAAGTGCTGGAAGGAGCACCCGCAGTCCAGTTCCTGATAGTCAGATTGAAGATGTCAGTGTTGAAGTACACCAGGATGAGGAGGATATGGGTGTTGCTGGCGCTGGGGAGGAAATTGACCAGGAGGATTCTGATGGTGAGGTGGTTTGTTTAAGTCAGGCACCCGGGGAGACACCTGTTGTCCGTGGGAGGAATATGGCCATTGACATGCCTGGTGAAAATACCAAAAAAATCAGCTCTTCGGTGTGGAACTATTTCAACAGAAAAGCGGACAACAGGTGTCAAGCCGTGTGTTGCCTTTGTCAAGCTGTAATAAGTAGGGGTAAGGACGTTAACCACCTCGGAACATCCTCCCTTATACGTCACCTGCAGCGCATTCATAATAAGTCAGTGACAAGTTCAAAAACTTTGGGTGACAGCGGAAGCAGTCCACTGACCAGTAAATCCCTTCCTCTTGTAACCAAGCTCACGCAAACACCCCACCAACTCCCTCAGTGTCAATTTCCTCCTTACCCAGGAATGCCAATAGTCCTGCAGGCCATGTCACTGGCAATTCTGACGAGTCCTCTCCTGCCTGGGATTCCTCCGATGCATCCTTGAGTGTAATGTCTACTGCTGCTGGCGCTGCTGTTGTTGCTGCTGGGAGTCGATCGTCATCCCAGAGGGGAAGTCGTAAGCCCACTTGTACTACTTCCAGTAAGCAATTGACTGTCCAACAGTCCTTTGCGAGGAAGATGAAATATCACAGCAGTCATCCTGCTGCAAAGCGGATAACTGAGGCCTTGACAACTATGTTGGTGTTAGACGTGCATCCGGTATCCGCCGTTAGTTCACAGGGAGCTAGACAATTTCTTGAGGTAGTGTGCCCCCGTTACCAAATACCATCTAGGTTCCACTTCTCTAGGCAGGCGATACCGAGAATGTACACGGACGTCAGAAAAAGACTCACCAGTGTCCTAAAAAATGCAGTTGTACCCAATGTCCACTTAACCACGGACATGTGGACAAGTGGAGCAGGGCAGGGTCAGGACTATATGACTGTGACAGCCCACTGGGTAGATGTATGGACTCCCGCCGCAAGAACAGCAGCGGCGGCACCAGTAGCAGCATCTCGCAAACGCCAACTCTTTCCTAGGCAGGCTACGCTTTGTATCACCGCTTTCCAGAATACGCACACAGCTGAAAACCTCTTACGGCAACTGAGGAAGATCATCGCGGAATGGCTTACCCCAATTGGACTCTCCTGTGGATTTGTGGCATCGGACAACGCCAGCAATATTGTGTGTGCATTAAATCTGGGCAAATTCCAGCACGTCCCATGTTTTGCACATACCTTGAATTTGGTGGTGCAGAATTTTTTAAAAAACGACAGGGGTGTGCAAGAGATGCTGTCGGTGGCCAGAAGAATTGCGGGACACTTTCGGCGTACAGGCACCACGTACAGAAGACTGGAGCACCACCAAAAACAACTGAACCTGCCCTGCCATCATCTGAAGCAAGAAGTGGTAACGAGGTGGAATTCAACCCTCTATATGCTTCAGAGGTTGGAGTAGCAGCAAAAGGCCATTCAAGCCTATACAATTCAGCACGATATAGGAGGTTGAATGCACCTGTCTCAAGCGCAGTGGAGAATGATTTCAACATTGTGCAAGGTTCTGATGCCCTTTGAACTTGCCACACGTGAAGTCAGTTCAGACACTGCCAGCCTGAGTCAGGTCATTCCCCTCATCAGGCTTTTGCAGAAGAAGCTGGAGACATTGAAGGAGGAGCTAACACGGAGCGATTCCGCTAGGCATGTGGGACTTGTGGATGGAGCCCTTAATTCGCTTAACAAGGATTCACGGGTGGTCAATCTGTTGAAATCAGAGCACTACATTTTGGCCACCATGCTCGATCCTAGATTTAAAGCCTACCTTGGATCTCTCTTTCCGGCAGACACAAGTCTGCTGGGGTTCAAAGACCTGCTGGTGAGAAAATTGTCAAGTCAAGCGGAACGCGACCTGTCAACATCTCCTCCTTCACATTCTCCCGCAACTGGGGGTGCGAGGAAAAGGCTCAGAATTCCGAGCCCACCCGCTGGCGGTGATGCAGGGCAGTCTGGAGCGACTGCTGATACTGACATCTGGTCCGGACTGAAGGACCTGACAACGATTACGGACATGTCGTCTACTGTCACTGCATATGATTCTCTCACCATTGAAAGAATGGTGGAGGATTATATGAGTGACCGCATCCAAGTAGGCACGTCACACAGTCCGTACTTATACTGGCAGGAAAAAGAGGCAATTTGGAGGCCCTTGCACAAACTGGCTTTATTCTACCTAAGTTGCCCTCCCACAAGTGTGTACTCCGAAAGAGTGTTTAGTGCCGCCGCTCACCTTGTCAGCAATCGGCGTACGAGGTTACATCCAGAAAATGTGGAGAAGATGATGTTCATTAAAATGAATTATAATCAATTCCTCCGTGGAGACATTGACCAGCAGCAATTGCCTCCACAAAGTACACAGGGAGCTGAGATGGTGGATTCCAGTGGGGACGAATTGATAATCTGTGAGGAGGGGGATGTACACGGTGATATATCGCAGGATGATGATGAGGTGGACATCTTGCCTCTGTAGAGCCAGTTTGTGCAAGGAGAGATTAATTGCTTCTTTTTTGGTGGGGGTCCAAACCAACCCGTCATTTCAGTCACAGTCGTGTGGCAGACCCTGTCACTGAAATGATGGGTTGGTTAAAGTGTGCATGTCCTGTTTATACAACATAAGGGTGGGTGGGAGGGCCCAAGGACAATTCCATCTTGCACCTCTTTTTTCTTTAATTTTTCTTTGCGTCATGTGCTGTTTGGGGAGTATTTTTTGGAAGGGCCATCCTGCGTGACACTGCAGTGCCACTCCTAGATGGGCCCGGTGTTTGTGTCGGCCACTAGGGTCGCTTATCTTACTCACACAGCTACCTCATTGCGCCTCTTTTTTTCTTTGCGTCATGTGCTGTTTGGGGAGGGTTTTTTGGAAGGGCCATCCTGCGTGACACTGCAGTGCCACTCCTAGATGGGCCCGGTGTTTGTGTCGGCCACTAGGGTCGCTTATCTTACTCACACAGCTACCTCATTGCGCCTCTTTTTTTCTTTGCGTCATGTGCTGTTTGGGGAGGGTTTTTTGGAAGGGCCATCCTGCGTGACACTGCAGTGCCACTCCTAGATGGGCCCGGTGTTTGTGTCGGCCACTAGGGTCGCTTATCTTACTCACACAGCTACCTCATTGCGCCTCTTTTTTTCTTTGCGTCATGTGCTGTTTGGGGAGGGTTTTTTGGAAGGGACATCCTGCGTGACACTGCAGTGCCACTCCTAGATGGGCCCGGTGTTTGTGTCGGCCACTAGGGTCGCTTATCTTACTCACACAGCTACCTCATTGCGCCTCTTTTTTTCTTTGCGTCATGTGCTGTTTGGGGAGGGTTTTTTGGAAGGGACATCCTGCGTGACACTGCAGTGCCACTCCTAGATGGGCCAGGTGTTTGTGTCGGCCACTAGGGTCGCTTATCTTACTCACACAGCTACCTCATTGCGCCTCTTTTTTTCTTTGCGTCATGTGCTGTTTGGGGAGTATTTTTTGGAAGGGCCATCCTGCGTGACACTGCAGTGCCACTCCTAGATGGGCCCGGTGTTTGTGTCGGCCACTAGGGTCGCTTATCTTACTCACACAGCTACCTCATTGCGCCTCTTTTTTTCTTTGCGTCATGTGCTGTTTGGGGAGGGTTTTTTGGAAGGGACATCCTGCGTGACACTGCAGTGCCACTCCTAGATGGGCCAGGTGTTTGTGTCGGCCACTAGGGTCGCTTATCTTACTCACACAGCTACCTCATTGCGCCTCTTTTTTTCTTTGCCTCATGTGCTGTTTGGGGAGGTTTTTTTGGAAGGGCCATCCTGCGTGACACTGCAGTGCCACTCCTAGATGGGCCAGGTGTTTGTGTCGGCCACTGGGGTCGCTTATCTTACTCACACAGCTACCTCATTGCGCCTCTTTTTTTCTTTGCGTCATGTGCTGTTTGGGGAGGGTTTTTTGGAAGGGCCATCCTGCGTGACACTGCAGTGCCACTCCTAGATGGGCCAGGTGTTTGTGTTGGCCACTAGGGTCGCTTAGCTTAGTCACACAGCGACCTCGGTGCAAATTTTAGGACTAAAAATAATATTGTGAGGTGTGAGGTATTCAGAATAGACTGAAAATGAGTGGAAATTATGGTTTTTGAGGTTAATAATACTTTGGGATCAAAATGACCCCCAAATTCTATGATTTAAGCTGTTTTTTAGTGTTTTTTGAAAAAAACACCCGAATCCAAAACACACCCGAATCCGACAAAAAAAATTCGGTGAGGTTTTGCCAAAATGCGGTCGAACCCAAAACACGGCCGCGGAACCGAACCCAAAACCAAAACACAAAACCCGAAAAATTTCAAGTGCACATCTCTAGTCCGGTATCCACCATTAGTTCAGAGTCACTTAAGATTTGATGGAGATAGTATCTCCCCGGTATCAAATCCCATCTAGGTTCCACTTCTCCAGGCATGCGATACCGAGAATGTACACAGACATCAGAAATAGAGTCGCCAGTGTCCTAAAAAATGCGGTTGTATCCAGTGTCCACTTAACCACGGACATGTGGACAAGTGGAACAGGGCAGACTCAGGACTATATGACTGTAACAGCCCACTGGGTAGATATATGGCCTCCCGCAGCGGCACCAGTAGCAGCATCTTGCAAATGCCAACTCGTTCCTAGGCAGGCTATGCTATGTATCACCGCTTTCCATAAGAGGCACACAGCTGACAACCTCTTACGGAAACTGAGGAACATCATCGCAGAATGGCTTACCCCAATTGGACTCTCCTGGGGATTTGTAGTATCGGACAACGCCACCAATATTGTGTGCGTGCATTACATCTGGGCAAATTCCAGCATGTCCCATGTTTTGCACATACAATTAATTTGGTGGTGCAGAATTTAAAAAAAAATGAGAGGGGTGTGCAGGAGATGCTGTTGGTGGCCCGAAAAATTTTGTGCCAAAGACTGGAGCGCCAGCAAACACTCCTAAACCTGCCCTGCCTTCAACTGAAGCAAGAGGTGGTAACGAGGTGGAATTTAACACTCTACATGCATCAGAGGATGGAGGAGCAGCAAAAGGCCATTCAAGCCTATACATCCACCTACGATATAGGCAAAGGAGGGGGAATGCACCTGACTCAAGCGCAGTGTAGAATGATTTCCGTCTTGTGCAAGGTTCTCCAACCCTTCGAACTTGCCACACATGACGTCAGTTCAGAAACTGCCAGCTTGAGTCAGGTGATTCCCCTCATCAGGCTTTTGCAGAAGCAGCTGGAGAAATTTAAGGAGGAGCTAAGACCGAGCGATTCCACAAAGTGTGTGGGACTTGTGGATGGAGCCCTTCATTCGCTTTGCCAGGATTCAAGGGTGGTCAATCTGTTGAAATAAGAGCACTACATTTTGGCCACCATGCTCGATCCTAGGTTTAAACCCTACGTTGTATCTCTCTTTCCAGCAGACACAAGTGTGCAGAGGTGCAAAGACCTGCTGGTTAGTAAATTGTCAACTCAAGCAGAACGTGACCCATCAACAGCTCCTCCTTCAATTTCTCTCGCCACTGGGGCTGCAAGGAAAAGGATAAGATTTCCTAGCCCACCCGCTGGCGGTGATGCAGGGCAGTCACGAGCGGGTGCTGACATCTGGTCCAGACTGAAGGACCTGCCAATGATTACTGATATGTCTACTGTCACTGCATATGATTCTGTCACCATTGAAAGAATGGTGGAGGATTATATGAGTGACAGCATCCAAGTAGGCATGTCAGACAGCCCGTACGTATACTGGCAGGAAAAAGGCAATTTGGAGGCCCTTGCACACACTGACTTTATTTTACCTAAGTTGCCCCCCCCCTCCAGTGTGTACTCCGAAAGAGTGTTTAGTGCAACCGGTAACCTTGTCAGCGATCGGCGTAGGAGGTTACTTCCACTAAATGTGGAGAAGATGATGTTCATCAAAATGAATTATAAAGTCCTCTACCAGCAATTGCCTCCAGAAAGTACACAGGGACCTGTGATGGTGGATTCCAGTGGGGACGAATTAATACTCAGTGAGGAGGATGTACACAGTGAAAGGGGTGAGGAATCGGAGGATGATGATTAGGTGGACATCTTGCCTCTGTAGAGCCAGTTTGTACAAGGATAGATTGATTGCTTTGTTTTTGGTGGGGGCCCAAACAAACCAGTCATTTCATCCACAGTTGTGTGGCAGACCCTGTTGCTGAAATAATTGGTTTGTTAAAGTGTGCACCTCTTTTTCTTCTTTGCATCATGTGCTGTTTGGGGACTAGGTTTTTTTGTGCCATCCTGTGTGTAACTGCAGTGCCACTCCTAGATGGGCGAGGTGTTTGTGCCGCACACTTGTGTCGCTTAGCTTAGTCATACAGCTACCTCATTGTACCTCTTTTTCTTCTTTGCATCATGTGCTTTTTGGGGCCTATTTTTTAAATATGCCATCCTGTGTGTAACTTCAGTGCCACTCCTTGATGGGCCAGGTGTTTGTGCCACACACTTGTGTCACTTAGCTTAGTCATACAGCCACCTCATTGCACCTCTTTTACTTATTTGCATCAAGTGCTGTTTGGGGCCTAGTTTTAAATCTGCCATCCTGTCTGTAACTGTAGTGCCACTCCTAGATGGGACAGGTGTTTGTGCCGCACACTTCTGTCGCGATGCTTGGCCATCCAGCTACCTAATTGCAGCTCTTTTTCTTCTTTGTATCATGTGCTGTTTGGGGACTAGTTTTTTTTTAGAGCCATCTTGTCTGTAACTGCAGTGCCACTCCTAGATGGACCAGGTTTTTGTGCCGCACACTTGTGTCGCTTAGCTTAGTCATACAGCCACCTCGGTGCAACTTTTAGGCCTAAAAACAATATTGTGAGGTGTGAGGTGTTCAGAATAGACTGGAAATGAGTTTGAAATGAATGTTATTGAGGTTAATAATACCGTAGGAGCAAAATTACCCCCAAATTCTGTGATTTTAGCTGTTTTTGGGGTAATTTTCTGCACAGCGATCAGGCAATAAAACGGCACTTCTGTGCATGCATATGCGGTGCAATGCGCACACGCGTTGTACTATTAAATGAACGATGTAGTTTCACACAAGGTCTAGCGAAGCTATTCAGTCGCACTGCTGGCCGCAGAGTGATTGACAGGAAGAGGCGTTTCTGGGTGTCAACTGACCATTTCAGGGAGTGTCCGGAAAAATGCAGGCGTGCCAGGAAAAACGCAGGCGTGGCTGGGCGAACGCAGGGCGTTTTCGTGATGTCAAGACAGGAACTGAATAGTCTGAAGTGAGCGCAAGCGCTGAGTAGGTCTGAAGCTACTCTGAAACTGCACAAAATTATTTTGTAGCCCCTCTACGATCCTTTCGTTCGCATTTCTGCTAAGCTAAAGTACACTCCCAGTGGGAGGCGGCATAGCGTTTGCACGGCTGCTAAAAACTGCTAGCGAGCGAACAACTCAGAATGACCACATTTATGTTTTTTAAAAAAATCATCCAGATCCAAAACCAAAACCAACACGAAAGTGGAATTAGAACCAAAACCAAAACATAAAACACGAAAAGTGCCAGCTGCACATCTCTAGTTACTTACTGTATATACCTCACAGGAGAACTGCAATACTTTTCCTTTCACTGCTTAAATAGTTTCTCTTGCATGAATACTAAGGAACTGCATATCTTACATGATGCCATTTGCTGCAGAGCTGAACTATGGGGATAAATTTAGCACAGCTACGCTCATAAACTCAGACGTGCGGGGGGACGCCCAGCACAGGGCTAGTCCGCCCCGCATGTCAGTGCCGGCTGCCCCTGCACAAATACAAAAGCATCGCAGAGCGGCGATGCCTTTGTATTTGAGGAGTAACTCCCTGCCAGCGCAGCTCCTGCGGCTGGCTGGGAGTTGTGTGTCGCTGCCGCTGGCCGCAGCGGCTGCGTGAGACGTCACGCAGCTGCCGCGACTCACCCCCCCAACGGTCCGGCCACGCCTGCGTTGGCTGGACCGCTCCCCCTAAATGGCGGCTTAACGCTGCCGTTCAGCCCCCTCCCAACTAGCGACCGCCTCTGTCTCAGAGGCGATCACTAGGTAACGAAAGCTGCCATGCGCCGGCGCACTGTGGCGCCGGCGCATGCACAGTTCTGACCCGATCGCTGCGCTGCGACAAACTGCAGCGAGCGATCGGGTCGGAATGACCCCCTATGAGCCTAACTCAGACCTGATCGCAGCAGCAAATTTGTTAGCAGTTGTGCAAAACCATGTGCACTGCAGGGGGGCAGATATAACATGTGCAGAGAGAGTTAGATTTGGGTGGGTTATATTGTTTCTGTGCAGGGTAAATACTGGCTGCTTTATTTTTAGCAATTTAGATTTCAGTTTGAACACACCCCACCCAAATCTGACTCTCTCTGCACATGTTATATCTGCCCCATCTGCAGTGCACATGGTTTTGCACATCTACTAACAAATTTGCTGCTACGATCAGGTCTGAATTAGGCCCTATGGCCCTCATACCGAGTTGATCGCTCGCTAGCTACTTTTAGCAGCCATGCAAACAAACGCATAGTCGCCGACCACAGGGGAGTGTATTTTAGCTCTGCAGAAGTGCGAAAGCCTGTGCAGCAGAGCGACTGCAAACACATTTTGTGCAAAACAAGACCAGACCTGTAGTTACTTATTCTGTGCGATGGTTGCTGCATTGAATGACACGGTAATGACGTCAGATACCCGCCCAGCAAACGCCCGGCCACGCCTACGTTTTTCCAAACACTCCCAGAAAACGTTCAGTTGACACCCAGAAACTCCCACTTTCTGTCATTATCCTTGCGATCGGCTGTGCGACTGAAGGCGTCGCTAGAACCTGTGCAAAACCACGGTGCTCTTTGTACCCGTATGCCACGCGTGCATTGCGGTGCATACGCATGCGCTGTTTGATCGCTATGCAGTGAACAACGGCAGCTAGCGATCAACTCGGAATGAGGGCCTATGTTCACACAGCTTATTTGCTACTAACGTGCTTCACACACCCCTGCACTACTTAGCTGGATCCATTAAAGGGGTGTAGTACGGCTGACCGGCGGGTCAGCTTACCGACGCCGGGATCCCGGCAGCATACCGACGCCGGGATCCCGGCGGGGAGGGGCGAGTGCAGCAAGCCCCTTGCGGGCTCGCTGCGCTCGCCACGCTGCGGGCTCGGTGGCGACCTGCGCTCGCCATGGATTCTATTCCCACTCTATGGGTGTCGTGGACACCCACGAGTGGAAATAGTCCCTGTTGGTCGGCATGCCGACCATCGGGACAGTGACCCGTCGGGCTGGTGGAGGAGGTCATGTGACTGTCGGTCAGCTGACCGGCGGTCACATGAATACCACCCCATTAAAGGAACAGTTGACTTAATATGTTAGAAATACATTACTGTGTAGGAAATTTGCAAGGTCATTGTACTAACCTTTGAACCTTTGGTGGACATGGCATTGACTCTAATGTAAAGGGTTCACACAGGGACTGAGCAAAGTGACCCTTAAGTGGCCACCTGGGGGTCAGTTTATATATTTCAAGTAGTTTTGAGGAACTATTTTTTAACTATACCTGAAAAATGTGCATTCTTTTAATTTGTGTGTCTGAATATTACACAAAATTGCTGTTATCTTGCCTTTTGAGCTGTTACTGCATGTCATTATTCAACCTGACTACGTTAACTCCACAGCAGTGACCGGTTATCTTGCCACTTAAATAAATATTCAGCCACCGTCCTAACGTGGTGATTATTTGGGGGTTGTTTCCTGGGGGTCTTGATCTTTCTGTCTGAAGCCTGTAATGTGAGGTCCGGAAGAGGTTGACAGCGACACTTGCAGCTGAACAACCAGGTACATAGCCAGATTAAGGGGGCATACTGTACCCTGGGCCCCACTCTGTCAGGGGCCCCCCAGCCAGAACACACTGACATCACTAGTTTTCCCTCTTATGCAGCAGCAGAACCAGACAGCCAGAATGTGAGAAGGACAGTATGCAGTGGCATATCAGGCAGAGACACAGGAGTATTAGATTTTATGAACTATCAACGGAGATTCTCATCCTGAGGAGAGATAGGAGGGTGGGATCCCTGATGTCACTTACAGCTCTCCCCACACCTGGGTGTCTGAGTCCTGTGTAACTTGTTACCTAACGAGGATTCAGAGAATGACACACACACACACACACACACACACACACACACACAGTCCTCCTGAGTCCTGTCCCAGTGTGTAAGTAGTACAGATGCTGCTGCTATTTTTGCATGTGACAAGATAAATTTTAGATTGTATTTTTCTATGTGTATTTTAAGGTTGTTTCGGTTGTCTTTGTTCCACTACAAAGTTGTCTTTCAATTAGACTATAAACAGTACCCAGGCATTATTAAATTATTAGTTTAAATCTAATATACACCATTGGGTTAAATTTAATATACACAATCCATATCTCCCAACATGACCCATTCCAGGAGGGACAACATGTTCTCTACCTGGACTTCCTACTTAAATTATGATTGCAATCACCTGTGATGAAACACCTTTCTTATCATTTAAATAGTTCAACACAGGTGACTACAATCATATATTAAGAGGAAAGTCTATGTCAAGCAAATTTTTTCACTCCTGGAATGGGTCATGTTGGGAGGTACGCACATCTTATACACAGCGCCAACCTTCCACCGGGGCCCCCCTGTTCAAAGTGCCCCGGGCACCCCCAAGGCTTAATCCAGCCCTGACCAGGTACGACTACTCGCACCAATGACATTCTAATTGCGCCTGTCTATTACAACTGTCTGGTCCTCCTGGCTTCTATGGACAGAGCGGGTCCAGAGACTTGTCTCACCTGGGACAGTATTACGGCTATATTTTATGGTTATTTATAATGATGGTTATTTAGAAATTTCCAATGACCCACTGGTGAGGATGGGTGATGGAGCTCCTCTCTCCTTCACCCTGTGTAGGTAATTAATTGCTAAGCTCAACAAATGTGCTGCCAAGATTTGCGAGTGTTCGTTTTAATAGCTACCTGTCTCCCAGGTTATCGGAAGTATCACACACATCTAGAACCGGCTTCTCTTGCTGTAGACACATTAACTGGTCTTCTGAACCAGAACATCATGTTCACTTCGCAAAGAAATGATGAAGAGAACAAGTCATGTTTATTGTCTAGCTGTAAATATATTTTATTATGTCTAAATCAAGCTGCCAGTCTATCCTTCAACTCTCTCAGATTGATGGGCGTTTTGCTGTAGATGACCGGTAAAATCATTACATCTAGTATTTGTGTTTTTTCCTGGAACAGTTATTACAGTAACAGCATTACTTTTTTATGGCTCTACAACATTCCCATGAACCTTTGCCCTGAACCGGAAGATAACCTTTTGGCAAAATGAAGGATAGGGTTAATGTATGCCAAATAAGTAAGTTTGCTTGAGATCTATACCGCAAATTAAAGATTCTCATTAAATATCATGAATAATTTAGCATGCCAATTTATTTCATTTGCATAATACAGTTTCAAATAGCCATGATGGCTTTATTTTTTCCATCCCATGTATTCTCTTCCTTTTGTTTGAGGTCAGTGGTTTTTTTGGACATAATATGCAGTAAGGTCATAAACCCAAAATCATTAGTCTTCGTTTGGGGATAAATAACGCTGTTGTGGTATGGACGGGATGTAAATAGTGCTGAATGACAGTGAAGTGTACATAGAGTCAATTACAGCAGCTCAGAAGAAATGATTTGTAGGATCAACCACTGTTCAACCTCGGTGACATCAATGTTTCCATGGGAACTGATACTTCTTTCCTCCTTAGAATTAAGTATTGATCAAAGTAGCAGAAACAGTATTTCAGGCTTGCTACTTTACTGTGTTGCAATTTACGATAGCAACCCATAACATCACTGTATATATTTCAGGCCCCAAGGAACCAATTTCGCAGACAGTTACTGTAGAATATTAGAAGAGATCAATAATGTAAGTCTGATTATTATCCTTAGATAACTACTCAATATTTATGCTTACCACATGTTAGGAAATTCTGTATCCCCAATTAAAACTTAGAAAAAAAATAATACTTTTTGTTTTGGACCTCTTGAGCTTAACTTGATGTATATAATTTGACACAAAAACTATTCGGAGGTGTCCGAAAACTGGATCTTCTAGAAATAAATAAGTATTGATTAAAGAGGGACAATCTCACAATGTACTCTTCGCACAGCTTCAATTAAAGATTCCACTGGGTAAGCTGATAAGATTTGTACAAAAGCTGCTCTGAAGGATTGTATCACAGTGTTACTGACAGCAAGTAATAAACTACTGTATACAATGGTTAACCACAAAGGCACGGCCATTAACCGATGCTTTGTTGTCAGTAAAGAAATAGATGTGATTGTCCTACAGTCTGCAAGGTCAGTTCATATTTAGAATTGATTTACATATACAAGAATAAGCAAGATCAGCTCCAGTACTTACACCTCATAGTGCGGTGAGCCTTGCGTGTACTATGGCAATCAGATAGATGCAGTTTACACAATAAGAGCCGGGTATGCAGAGACCTAAGACCTCTTTGGATGACTGCCCAGGGACTTGCAGCAATGTAATTTAGAAAGTTTGTTTTGAGTCAAAGCCTGTCATTGGAGGCATAGAGGCTTATTTATCAAAGGGCAAAAAGCCTTTTAACACTATATACCCATTTATCGCCTGCGATAAAGAAAAACAGCATCATCCTCTGCAGGTTTCTATATGTGCCCATCAACACAGGCAACAGACAGATAGAAACCTCGATACCAGGGACAGCTTGTCCGCAGAGGCATCAAGAAGGGAACAAAAGCTGCCAACTTTTGCCCCGGTGGCAAATAAAAAATCACAAGGGAGGAATAAGGAGACCAGAAGGGTTTTAGCTGATGTAAAGATACCTCTATGTGAATATCAAAGCACTTGAAGTTGTAAGTTGGGTATGCCTGCTTTTCATTGTTTTTGGTGTGCTCTGTGGGGTGTCCATATAGAAGAAAACTAGGAGTCAATAAAAGAAACATTTATGAGAGGAGTCCACTCCTTTTTGGTGTGAGTACAGTACGCCACCCTACTTATATGTATGAGAGTAATTGGTGACGAAATCAACAAATATGACCCCTCACTTAAAAAAGTTAGAGAGGAACTTGTACCTACATTATTACGCTATATTCGTTTTTTTCTTTGTTTCCATTATATATACCCTGAGGATATTACTGCATGGGCGTCCACACTAATTGGAGAAGAATCTCTTTGATATAAAGCCACATCTCATGTTTGGGAGAAAGCCCACGCAAAGACTGATTATCTTTGTAACTGTTTATTCAATTGTTTTATGTTTTAAATAGTCTGTGCTCTCTACCTTCCTCTACAGCTCTGGTTTCAGGTGGCTCTTCGTATGGCAGATGACCCAACTATGGCCGCACCAACAGTTTCACTGTCACGTTCTTGTATCCCATTCTATTCCTGAGATTCTGGCTCCAAAGCTGAAATTTATGACAGGCTCTGATGTAACTTCCCATTTCATCACAGCGTAGGGATGCTGTATTTCATTCTTGCCAACATAATAATGTTTCTCTGTAGTAGAGTTCCCAAAGAGGAGATGTCAAGGTTCACTGAGGCAGGCGGGGCACCGTGTGTGTCGTCACTCTCTGAGAAATACGTAATTATGCCATCCCATCCCGTCCCCCATCAAATCCCATTTCCTTAGGAAGTGGACAGTATGCAAGAGGGTGACCTACTCTTCTGGGATTCCATGAAACCCCAAAAAAACTTAACAGTCCCTGGACGTTCTGATACAATAGTCAGGTACACTGTCCTCCTGCTGGCAACTCTGCCTACCATGTTAATCAATGGCTGGGTCCGGGGATTGCATGAATAACGCTGTGTCTATGTTTGTTTGTGCCTTTTTTTTATACTTTCCTCTTTTCTTTTTTCTTTTTTTACTAGTGCACAGTAAAACATGGATTATGCCCAATATCTTAGCTGTAGGACAGATTAATATGGACGTTCCAAGCAGAAGTATGTTACACTATTGCTCAAGATTCACGTTAATGTTACATAATTCAAGAAAGTGCACAACCCAATAACAGCCACTATACATTAATATACCTTGCATTTGGTTTCCTATCAGTCTTGCTTTATTATGATAGAAATTTATTTTTAAGATGTCAAATTCTTGTGGCAGCTTTGTTGAAGAAGTATTGAGAAAGGACGTATAAACTAGAGATGAGCGCCTGAAATTTTTCGGGTTTTGTGTTTTGGTTTTGGGTTCGGTTCCGCGGCCGTGTTTTGGGTTCGACCGCGTTTTGGCAAAACCTCACCGAATTTTTTTTGTCGGATTCGGGTGTGTTTTGGATTCGGGTGTTTTTTTCAAAAAACCCTAAAAAACAGCTTAAATCATAGAATTTGGGGGTCATTTTGATCCCATATTATTATTAACCTCAAAAACCATAATTTCCACTCATTTTCAGTCTATTCTGAATACCTCACACCTCACAATATTATTTTTAGTCCTAAAATTTGCACCGAGGTCGCTGGATGACTAAGCTAAGCGACCCTAGTGGCTGACACAAACACCTGGCCCATCTAGGAGTGGCACTGCAGTGTCACGCAGGATGGCCCTTCCAAAAAACACTCCCCAAACAGCACATGACGCAAAGAAAAAAAGAGGTGCAATGAGGTAGCTGTGTGACTAAGCTCAGCGACCCAAGTGCCCGACACAAACACCTGGCCCATCTAGGAGTGGCACTGCAGTGTCACGCAGGATGTCCCTTCCAAAAAACCCTCCCCAAACAGCACATGACGCAAAGAAAAAAAGAGGCGCAATGAGGTAGCTGTGTGAGTAAGATTAGCGACCCTAGTGGCCGACACAAACACCGGGCCCATCTAGGAGTGGCACTGCAGTGTCACGCAGGATGTCCCTTCCAAAAAACCCTCCCCAAACAGCACATGACGCAAAGAAAAATAAACGAAAAAAGAGGTGCAAGATGGAATTGTCCTTGGGCCCTCCCACCCACCCTTATGTTGTATAAACAGGACATGCACACTTTAACCAACCCATCATTTCAGTGACAGGGTCTGCCACACGACTGTGACTGATATGACGGGTTGGTTTGGACCCCCACCAAAAAAGAAGCAATTAATCTCTCCTTGCACAAACTGGCTCTACAGAGGCAAGATGTCCACCTCATCATCATCCTCCGATATATCACCGTGTACATCCCCCTCCTCACAGATTATCAATTCGTCCCCACTGGAATCCACCATCTCAGCTCCCTGTGTACTTTGTGGAGGCAATTGCTGCTGGTCAATGTCTCCGCGGAGGAATTGATTATAATTCATTTTAATGAACATCATCTTCTCCACATTTTCTGGATATAACCTCGTACGCCGATTGCTGACAAGGTGAGCGGCGGCACTAAACACTCTTTCGGAGTACACACTTGTGGGAGGGCAACTTAGGTAGAATAAAGCCAGTTTGTGCAAGGGCCTCCAAATTGCCTCTTTTTCCTGCCAGTATAAGTACGGACTGTCTGACGTGCCTACTTGGATGCGGTCACTCATATAATCCTCCACCATTCTTTCAATGTTGAGAGAATCATATGCAGTGACAGTAGACGACATGTCCGTAATCGTTGTCAGGTCCTTCAGTCCGGACCAGATGTCAGCATCAGCAGTCGCTCCAGACTGCCCTGCATCACCGCCAGCGGGTGGGCTCGGAATTCTGAGCCTTTTCCTCGCACCCCCAGTTGCGGGAGAATGTGAAGGAGGAGATGTTGACAGGTCGCGTTCCGCTTGACTTGACAATTTTGTCACCAGCAGGTCTTTGCACCCCAGCAGACTTGTGTCTGCCGGAAAGAGAGATCCAAGGTAGGTTTTAAATCTAGGATCGAGCACGGTGGCCAAAATGTAGTGCTCTGATTTCAACAGATTGACCACCCGTGAATCCTTGTTAAGCGAATTAAGGGCTGCATCCACAAGTCCCACATGCCTAGCGGAATCGCTCCCTTTTAGCTCCTTCTTCAATGCCTCCAGCTTCTTCTGCAAAAGCCTGATGAGGGGAATGACCTGACTCAGGCTGGCAGTGTCTGAACTGACTTCACGTGTGGCAAGTTCAAAGGGCATCAGAACCTTGCACAACGTTGAAATCATTCTCCACTGCACTTGAGACAGGTGCATTCCACCTCCTATATCGTGCTCAATTGTATAGGCTTGAATGGCCTTTTGCTGCTCCTCCAACCTCTGAAGCATATAGAGGGTTGAATTCCACCTCGTTACCACTTCTTGCTTCAGATGATGGCAGGGCAGGTTCAGTAGTTTTTGGTGGTGCTCCAGTCTTCTGTACGTGGTGCCTGTACGCCGAAAGTGTCCCGCAATTCTTCTGGCCACCGACAGCATCTCTTGCACGCCCCTGTCGTTTTTTAAAAAATTCTGCACCACCAAATTCAAGGTATGTGCAAAACATGGGACGTGCTGGAATTTGCCCATATTTAATGCACACACAATATTGCTGGCGTTGTCCGATGCCACAAATCCACAGGAGAGTCCAATTGGGGTAAGCCATTCTGCGATGATCTTCCTCAGTTGCCGTAAGAGGTTTTCAGCTGTGTGCGTATTCTGGAAAGCGGTGATACAAAGCGTAGCCTGCCTAGGAAAGAGTTGGCATTTGCGAGATGCTGCTACTGGTGCCGCCGCTGCTGTTCTTGCGGCGGGAGTCCATACATCTACCCAGTGGGCTGTCACAGTCATATAGTCCTGACCCTGCCCTGCTCCACTTGTCCACATGTCCGTGGTTAAGTGGACATTGGGTACAACTGCATTTTTTAGGACACTGGTGAGTCTTTTTCTGACGTCCGTGTACATTCTCGGTATCGCCTGCCTACAGAAGTGGAACCTAGATGGTATTTGGTAACGGGGGCACACTGCCTCAATAAATTGTCTAGTTCCCTGTGAACTAACGGCGGATACCGGACGCACGTCTAACACCAACATAGTTGTCAAGGACTCAGTTATCCGCTTTGCAACAGGATGACTGCTGTGATATTTCATCTTCCTCGCAAAGGACTGTTGGACAGTCAATTGCTTACTGGAAGTAGTACAAGTGCGCTTACGAATTCCCCTCTGGGATGACCATCGACTCCCAGCAGCAACAACAGCAGCGCCAGCAGCAGTAGGCGTTACACGCAAGGATGCATCGGAGGAATCCCAGGCAGGAGAGGACTCGTCAGAATTGCCAGTGACATGGCCTGCAGGACTATTGGCATTCCTGGGGAAGGAGGAAATTGACACTGAGGGAGTTGGTGGGGTGGTTTGCGTGAGCTTGGTTACAAGAGGAAGGGATTTACTGGTCAGTGGACTGCTTCCGCTGTCGGCCCAAGTTTTTGAACTTGTCACTGACTTATTATGAATGCGCTGCAGGTGACGTATAAGGGAGGATGTTCAGAGGTGGTTAACGTCCTTACCCCTACTTATTACAGCTTGACAAAGGGAACACACGGCTTGACACCTGTTGTCCGCATTTCTGGTGAAATACTTCCACACCGAAGAGCTGATTTTTTTGGTATTTTCACCAGGCATGTCAACGGCCCTATTCCTCCCACGGACAACAGGTGTCTCCCCGGGTGCCTGACTTAAACAAACCACCTCACCATCAGAATCCTCCTGGTCAATTTCCTCCCCAGCGCCAGCAACACCCATATCCTCCTCATCCTGGTGTACTTCAACACTGACATCTTCAATCTGACTATCAGGAACTGGACTGCGGGTGCTCCTTCCACCACTTGCAGGGGGCGTGCAAATGGTGGAAGGCGCATGCTCTTCACGTCCAGTGTTGGGAAGGTCAGGCATCGCAACCGACACAATTGGACTCTCCTTGTGGATTTGGGATTTCGAAGAACGCACAGTTCTTTGCGGTGCTACTGCTTTTGCCAGCTTGAGTCTTTTCATTTTTCTAGCGAGAGGCTGAGTGCCTCCATCCTCATGTGAAGCTGAACCACTAGCCATGAACATAGGCCAGGGCCTCAGCCGTTCCTTGCCACTCCGTGTGGTAAATGGCATATTGGCAAGTTTACGCTTCTCCTCCGACAATTTTATTTTAGGTTTTGGAGTCCTTTTTTTACTGATATTTGGTGTTTTGGATTTGACATGCTCTGTACTATGACATTGGGCATCGGCCTTGGCAGACGACGTTGCTGGCATTTCATCGTCTCGGCCATGACTAGTGGCAGCAGCTTCAGCACGAGGTGGAAGTGGATCTTGATCTTTCCCTAATTTTGGAACCTCAACATTTTTGTTCTCCATATTTTAATAGGCACAACTAAAAGGCACCTCAGGTAAACAATGGAGATGGATGGATACTAGTATACAATTATGGATGGACTGCCGAGTGCCGACACAGAGGTAGCTACAGCCGTGGACTACCGTACTGTACTGTGTCTGCTGCTAATATAGACTGGTTGATAAAGAGATGTAGTAGTAGTATGTATGTATAAAGAAGAAATAAAAAAAAAACACGGGTAGGTGGTATACAATTATGGACGGACTGCCCAGTGCCGACACAGAGGTAGCTACAGCCGTGGACTACCGTACTGTACTGTGTCTGCTGCTAATATAGACTGGTTGATAAAGAGATGTAGTAGTAGTAGTATGTATGTATAAAGAAGAAAGAAAAAAAACCACGGGTAGGTGGTATACAATTATGGACGGACTGCCCAGTGCCGACACAGAGGTAGCTACAGCCGTGGACTACCGTACTGTACTGTGTCTGCTGCTAATATAGACTGGTTGATAAAGAGATGTAGTAGTAGTATGTATGTATAAAGAAGAAAGAAAAAAAAACCACGGG